>NC_091282.1:306872319-307172319 GCF_032444005.1 Ranitomeya imitator
CTCTTCTGGTCTTCACGCTGCGGCTCCTGAGCAGGCGTACTTTGTCTGCCCTGTTGAGGACAGAGCAAAGTACTGCAGTGCGCAGGCGTGGGCCTCTCTGACCTTTCACGGCGCCTGCGCACTGCAGTACTTTGCACCCCTGATGGCGGTGGCCTTGGCTTATAGGCCTAAAATGGGGTGACAGAATCCCTTTAAACATGAGCCATGTATGAGGGAGTCAGAGTCGTGGACTCAGTGTCAAGGGAATTGAGGAGCTGGAGTTTTGGCTTACCGACTCTACAGCCCTGGTTCCAAAACGTCACTTCTTCCTTTCTGAGCCCTGCCGTGCACTCAAAAAATAGTTTTCCCCCACATATGGGGTATCAGCATGTTCAGGAGAAATTGCACAACACATTTTGGGTTCATTTTCTCCTGTTACCCTTGTGAAAATAAAAAATTGGGGCTAAAAACATTTTTGTGGGAAAAATTTGATTTTTCATTAATTTTCATGGCTCAACATTATAAACATCTGTGAAGCACTTGGGGGCTCAAGTTGCTCACCACACATATAAATATGTTCCTTGAGTTTCCAAAGTGGGGGGCACTTGTGAGCAGTTTACACTGTTTAGCACATCAGGGGCTCTACAAATGCAACATGACATCTGCTAATTATTCCAACAAAATTTGCATTCAAAAAGTCAAATAGCGATCCTTCACTTCCAAACAATGCCGTGCTTCTAAACAGTAGTTTTCCTTCACATATTGGTATACTCAGGAGAAATTGCACAACACATTTTATGGTGCAATCTCTTCTGTTATCTTTGTGAAATTTGAAAAATTTGGGTCTTAAGTAAAATTTTTGTGAAAAAAAAGTTAAATGTTAATTTTTTTTATTCACATTGCAAAAATTCCTGTGAGGCACCTGAAGGGTTAACAAACTTATAGAATGTGGTTTTGAGAAGCTTTAGGGGTGCAGTTTTTAGAATGGTGTCACTTTTGGGTATTTTCTGCAATTTAGACCCTTAGGCTATGTGCACACATTCAGGATTTTTGCGTTTTTTCGGCCGTTTTCTGCGGGGAAAAAACGCTTAAAAAACGCATACATAAGCATCCCATCATTTTTAATGCATTCTGCAATTTTTGTGCACATGATGCATTTTTTTCCGCAAAAAAACGCAGCGCGTTTATTAGTTTTGCAGATTTTTCATGTTTTTGCCGCTATTTAATGCATTGAGAAGCTCCGGAAAAAAATGCACAAAAAGCGTGCAAAAAACGCATGTGGATTTCCTGCAGAAAAAGTCAGGTTTTGTTCAGGAAAATTCTGCAGAAAATCCTGACATTTGCACATAGCCTTAACCCCTTAAGCCAGAGGGTGGTTTGCACGTTGATGACTGGGCCAATTTTTACCATTCTGACCACTGTCCCTTTATGAGGTTATAAATCTGGAACGCTTCAATGGATCCCGGTGATTCTGACACTGTTTTCTCAAGACATATTGTACTTCATGATAGTGGTAAAATTTCTTTGATATTACCTGCATTTATTTGTGAAAAAAACGGAAATCTGGCGAAAATTTTGAAAATTTTGCAATTATCCAACTTTGAATTTTTATGCCCTTAAATCACAGAGATATGTCACACAAAATACTTACCGTATATACTCGAGTATAAACCGAGATTTTCAGCCCATTTTTTTTGGCTGAAAGTCCCCCTCTCGGCTTATACTCGAGTCATACCCAGGGGTCAGCAGGGGAGGGTGAGAGGGGGCTGTCTAATTATACTCACCTACTCCTGGCGTGGTCCCTGGCAGCTTCTTCCTGTACTGAGCGGTCACATGGTACCGCTCATTACAGTAATGAATATGCGGCTCCACCTCCCATAGGGATAGAGCCGCATATTCATTACTGTAATGAGCGGTAACGGTGACCGCTCAGTACAGAGAGAAGCTGCAGCACCGGGGAAGCCAGGGACCGCGCCAGGAGCAGGTGAGTATAACAGGGAGGGGAGCGCTGCGCGATATTCACCTGTTCCTCGTTCCAGCTGCCGCTCCGTCTTCAGCAGTGACGCTCAGGTCAGAGGGCGCGGTGACGTGGTTAGTGCGCGCCCTCTGCCTGAACGTCAGTGCAGGAGACGCTGAAGATGGAGTGGCGCTGGAACGAAGTCAGGTGAATATTGAAAGTGCCGGGGGCCTGAGCGACGAGAGGAGAGTATGTGATTTTTTTTTTTTATCGCAGCCACAGCAAATGGGGCAAGTGTCTGTATGGAGCATCTTATGGGGCCATAACAATTGAGCAGCACTATATGGGGCCATAACGTTTGTGCAGCACTATATGGGGCAAGTGTCTGTATGGAGCATCTTATGGAGCCACAATCAACATTTGTGCAGCAATATATTGGGCAAATGTGCCTATGGAGCATCTTATGGGGCCATTATTAACTTTTATGCAGGATTATATGGGACATATTTTAATATGGAGCATCTTATGGGCTCATCATAAACTTTATGGAGCATTATATGGGGCTCCTGATTCAATATGGATATTCAAAAACACAACCTACTGATGTCTCAATTAATTTTATTGGTATCTATTTTTACTTTTGACATTTACCGGTAGCTGCTGCATTTTCCACCCTAGGCTTATACTCGAGCCATTAAGTTTTCCCAGTTTTTTGTAGCAAAATTAAGGGGGGTCGGCTTATACACGGGTCGGCTTATACTCGAGTATATACGGTACCTGTAATAAGTAACATTTCCCACATGTCTACTTTACATAAGCACAATTTTGGAACCAAACTTTTTTTTTGTTAGGGAGTTATAAGGGTTAAAATTTGACCAGCAATTTCTCATTATTACAACACCATTTATTTTTTTAGGGACCACATCACATTTGAAGTCATTTTGAGGGGTCTATATGATAGAAAATAACCAAGTGTAACACCATTCTAAAAACTGCACCCCTCAAAACCACATTCGAGAAGTTTATTAACCCTTCAGGTGTGTCACAGGAATTTTTGGAATGTTTAAATAAAAATGAACATTTAACTTTTACAAAAAATTTACTTCAGATCCAATTTGTTTTATTTTCCCAAGGGTAACTGGAGAAAATGGACCCCAAAAGTTGTTGTACAATTTGTCCTCAGTACGCGGATACCCCATATGTGGGGGTAAACCACTGTTTGGACGCATGGCTGAGCTCGGAAGGGAAGGAGCACCGTTTGCCACTTCAATGTAAAATTGACTGGAATTGAGATGGGACACCATGTTGCGTTTGGAGAGCCCCTGATGTGCCTAAACATTGAAACCCCCCACAAGTGACACCATTTTGGAAAGAAGACCCCCTAAGGAACTTATCTAGAGGTGTGGTGAGCACTTTGACCCACCAAGTGCTTCACAGAAGTTTATAATGCAGAACCGTAAAAATAAAAAATCAAAACTTATCTAGATGTGTTGTGAGAGCTTTGAACCCCCCAAGTGTTTCACTACTGTTTATAACACAGAGCCGTGAAAATAAAAAATCATTTTTTTCCCACAAAAATTATTTTTAGCCCCCAGTTTTGTATTTTTCCAAGGGTAGCAGGAGAAATTGGACCCCAAAAAGTTGTTGTCCAATTTGTCCTGAGTATGCTGATACCCCATATGTGAGGGGGGGACCACCGTTTGGGCGCATGGCAGAGCTCGAAAGGGAAAGAGCGCCATTTAGAATGCAGACTTAGATGGATTGGTCTGCAGGCGTCACGTTGCATTTGCAGAGCCCCTGGTGTACCTAAACAGTAGGAACCCCCCAAAAGTGATCCCATATTGGAAACTAGACCCCCCAAGGAACTTATCTAGATGTGTTGTGAGAACTTTGAACCCCAAGTGTTTCACTACAGTTAATAACAGAGCCGTGAAAATAAAAAAATCATTTTTTTCCCTCAAAAATGTTTTTTTTAGCCCCCCAAATTTTTATTTTCCCAAGGGTAACAAGAGAACTTGGACCCCAAAAGTTGTTGTCCAATTTGTCCTGAGTACGCTGATACCCCATATGTTGGGGTAAACCCCTGTTTGGGCGCACAGGAGAGCTCGGAAGGGAAGGAGCACTGTTACTTTTTTTTACGCAGAATTGGCTGGAATTGAGATCGGACGCCATGTCACGTTTGGAGAGCCCGGATGTGCCTAAACAGTGGAAATCCCCAATTGCAACTGAAACCCTAACACACCCCTAACCCCAACCCTAACCACACCCCTAACTCCAAAATACCCCTAACCCCAACCATAACCCTAACCACACCCCTAACCCTGACACACCCCTATCCCTAATCCCAACCGTAAATGTAATCCAAACCCTGAGGCCTCTTTCACACTTGCGACGTTTGGCATCCGTCGCAATCCGTCGTTTTTGGCAAAAAACGGATCCTGCAAATGTGCTCGAAGGATGCGTTTTTTTCCCATAGACTTGTAATAGTGACGGATGGCCACACGTCGCGTCCGGCGTGCGACGGATCCGTCGTGTTTTGGCGGTCCGTCGTCACAGAAAACGTTCAATGTAACGTTTTTCTGCCCATCGCGTCTGCCATTTTCTACTGCGCATGCGCATCCGAAACTCCGCCCCATCCTCCCTGGACTTCAGAATGGGCAGCGGATGCGTTGAAAAACTGCATCTGCTGCCCACGTCGTGCACAAATTTCACAACGTGCGTCGCCCCGACGCATAGCAACGGACCCGCACCGACGCAAGTGTGAAAGGTACCGTCACATTTAGCGACGCTGCAGCGATCAAGACAACGATGCCGTCGCTGTGTGGTCGCTGGAGAGCTGCCACACAGACAGCTCTCCAGCGATCAACGATGCCGAAGTCCCCTGGTAACCAGGGTAAACATCGGGTTACTAAGCGCAGGGCTGCGCTTAGTAACCCAATGTTTACCCTGGTTGCCAGTGTAAATGTAAAATAAACCAAACACTACATACTTACATTCCGGTGTCTGTCGCGTCCCCCGGCGCTCTGCTTCCCTGCACTGTGTAAGCGCCGGCCGGTGACGTCACCACTGTGCTCTGCTTTACGGCCGGCGTTGACACAGTGCAGGGAAGCAGAACGCCGGGGGACACGACAGACACCGGAATGTAAGTATGTAGTGTTTGTTTTTTTTTACATTTACACTGGTAAGCAGGGTAAATATCGGGTTACTAAGCGCGGCCCTGCGCTTAGTAACCCGATGTTTACCCTGGTTACCAGTGAAGACATCGCTGAATCGGCGTCACACACGCCGATTCAGCGATGTCTGCGGGAGATCCAGCGACGAAATAAAGTACTGGCCTTTTTGCTCTGACCAACGATGTCACAGCAGGATCCAGATCGCTGCTGCGTGTCAAACACAACGATATCGCTATCCAGGACGCTGCAACGTCACGGATCGCTATCGTTAAGTTTCTCAGTGTGAAGGTACCTAAACTTTAGCCCCAACCCTAATGGGAAAATGGAAATAAATACATTTTTTAAAAATTTTAGTATTTTTCCCTAATGAGGTCATGAAGGGGGGTTTGATTAACTTTTATAGCGGGTTTTTTAGCGGATTTTTATGATTGGCAGCTGTCACACACTAAAAGACACTTTTTATTGCAAAAAATAGTTTTTGCTTTTTTTCGCTTTATTCGGAGGACTATAACTTTATTTTTTGATTGCGTGTTATTTCACTTTTTGTTCGGCGGTATGAATAATAAAGCGTTGTTTTTTGCCTCGTTTTTTTTTACAGTGTTCAATGAAGGAGTTAACTAGTGGGAGAGTTTTATAGGTTGGGTCGTTACGGACGCGGCGATACTAAATATGTGTACTTTTGTTTGTTTGTTTTTAGATAAAGAAATGTATTTATGGGAACAATATTTTTCTTTTCTTTATTTAGGAATTATTATTTTTTTTTTTTTTACATTATCACATTGTCCCAGGGGACGACATCACTATATAGTGACAGATCACTGATCTGACACTTTGCAGAGCACTGTGTCAGATCAGCGATCTGACGTGCACTGCTCCAAGCTTACAGGCGCCTGCTCTGAGCCACCTCCCTGCAGGACGCGGAAGTAGCCCCGTGGCCATTTTGGATCCTGGGCCAGCAGGGAGGAGACGCTCGGTACAAGGTGAGCACATCGCCATCTACTGAGGGTCTCAGGGATGCTTCCCTATGCCCCCGGAATGCTGCGATCATGTTTGATCGCAGTGTCCCGGGGGTTAATGTGTTAGGAGCGGTCCGTGACCACTCCTGGCACATAGTGCCGGATGTCAGCTGCGACCGATTGCATATGACGTACTATCCCGTCACTGGGAATTAAGTCCCAGGTCACCTCGACGGAATAGTACGTCATATGGGATTAAGGGGTTAATGATACCATTTTGGTGGAAATACGATCTTTTCATCGCCCGTTATTGCATTGTCATGCAATGTCGCGGTGACCAAAAAAAAATAATTCTGGCGTTTTGATTTTTTTTCCTCGCTACGTCGTTTAGCGATCAGGTAATTTTTTTTATTGATAGATCGGCGATTCTGAACATGGCGATACCAAATATGTGTAGGTTTGATTTTATTTTTATTATTTTACTTTGAATGGGGCGAAAGGAGGGTGATTTGAACTTATGTTTTTTTATTTTTTTTCATATTTTTAACCCCTTCATGAACTTGTGATTTTCCGTTTTTCACTCCCCTCCTTCCCAGAGCCATAACTTTTTTATTTTTCCCTTCATATGGTCATGTGAGGGCTTATTTTTTGCGGGATTATTATTATTATTATTTATTTATATAGCACCATTGATTCCATGGTGCTGTACATGAGAAGGGGTGACATACAAAAAACAGATATCACGTACAGTAAACAAACTAACAATGACGGACTGATACAGAGGGGAGAGGACCCTGCCCTTGCGGGCTTACATTCATCAGGATTATGGGGAAGGAGACAGTAGGTTGGGGGTTGCAGCAGCTCCGGTGTTGGTGAGGCGGTATCTCCGGTAGTGATGAGGCGGCAGCGGTGTCAGTGCAGACTGTAGGCTTTCCTGAAGAGGTGGGTTTTCAGGTTCCATCTGAAGGATCTGACTGTGGTTGATAGTCGGACGCGTTGGGGCAGAGAGTTCCAGAGGATGGGGGATATTCGGGAGAAGTCTTGGAGGCGATTGGATGAGGAGCGAATAAGCGTGGAGGAGAGAAGGAGGTCTTGGGAGGACCGGAGATTACATGAGGGAAGATATCGGGAGATTAGTTCAGAGATATATGGAGCAGACAGGTTATGGAGTCGTACTTTTGAACAACATCATTGGTTTTACCATGACGTGTACTAGAAAATGGGGAAAAAATTCCAAGTGCGGTGAAATTGCAAAAAAAGTGCAATCCCATGCGTGTTTTTTGTTTGGCTTTTTTGCTAGGTTCACTAAATGCTAAAATTGACCTGCCATTATGATTCTCCAGGTCATTACGAGTTCATAGACACCAAACATGTATCGGTTATTTTTTATCTAAGTGGTGAAAATAAATTCCAAACTTTGCTAAAAATAAATAAATAAAAAATTTGCGCCAATTTCTGATACCCGTAGCAACTCCATTTTTCGTGATCTGGGGTCGAGTGAGGGCTTATTTTTTGTGCGCTGAGCTGACTTTTTAGTGATACCATTTTGGTGCAGATACGTTCTTTTGATCGCCCGTTATTGCATTTTAATGCAATGTCGCAGCGACCAAAAAAACAATTTTGGCGTTGCGAATTTTTTTCTCGCTACGCTGTTTAGCGATCAGGTTAATCCTTCTTTTTTGTTGATAGATCGGGCGATTCTGAACGCAGCAATACCAAATATGTGTATGTTTGATTTTATTTTTATTGTTTTATTTTGAATGGGGCGAAAGGGGGGTGATTTAAACTTATATTTTTTTATTTAGTTCATTTTTTTTTTTTAAACATTTTTCTTTTTTACTTTTGCCATGCTTCAATAGCCTCCATAGGAGGCTAGAAGCTCGCATAGCCTGATCGGCTCTGCTACATAGCAGCGATCATCAGATCGCTCCTATGTAGCTTAATTACAGGCTTGCTATGAGCGCCGACCACAGGGTGGCGCTCACAGCAAACCTGCATCAGTAACCATAGAGGTCTCAAGGACCTCTATGGTTACTATCCTGACGCATAGCTGACCCCCGATCATGTGATGGGGGTCGGCGATGAGCGCACTTCCGGCCTCGCGGCCGGAAGCGGTAGTTAAATGCCGCTGTCAGCGTTTTGACATCGGCATTTATCTAGTTAATAGCGGCGGGTGGATCGCGATTCCACTTGCCGCTATTGCGCGCACATGTCAGCTGTTCAAACCAGCTGACATGTCGCGGCTTTGATGTGGGCTCACCACCGAAGCTGTTTTGAACAGCTGACATGTGCCCGCAATAGCGGCGGTTGAAATCGCGATTCACCCGCCGCTATTAACTATTTAAATGCCGCTGTCAAATGCAGACAGCGGCATTTAACTACCGCTTCCGGCCACAAATGCGCGCATCGCCGACCCCCGTCACATGATCGGGGATCAGCGATGCTTCTGCATTGTATCCACTGATCACTGCTTACTGATCACAGGTAGCTGTGACCTTCTTCTCCACGGTATTCACGGTGGAAAATGAAATGCTAGGTGAAATCCCAAGAAACAATGAAAACCCTATATTAAGAGTCACCAATCTAACCCAAGAAGAGGTGCGAAACCGGCTAAATAAGATTAAAATAGATAAATCTCCAGGTCCGGATGGCATACACCCACGAGTACTAAGAGAACTAAGTAATGTAATAGATAAACCATTATTTCTTATTTTTAGTGACTCTATAGCGACAGGGTCTGTTCCGCAGGACTGGCGCATAGCAAATGTGGTGCCAATATTCAAAAAGGGCTCTAAAAGTGAACCTGGAAATTATAGGCCAGTAAGTCTAACCTCTATTGTTGGTAAAATATTTGAAGGGTTTCTGAGGGATGTTATTCTGGATTATCTCAATGAGAATAACTGTTTAACTCCATATCAGCATGGGTTTATGAGAAATCGCTCCTGTCAAACCAATCTAATCAGTTTTTATGAAGAGGTAAGCTATAGACTGGACCACGGTGAGTCATTGGACGTGGTATATCTCGATTTTTCCAAAGCGTTTGATACCGTGCCGCACAAGAGGTTGGTACACAAAATGAGAATGCTTGGTCTGGGGGAAAATGTGTGTAAATGGGTTAGTAACTGGCTTAGTGATAGAAAGCAGAGGGTGGTTATAAATGGTATAGTCTCTAACTGGGTCGCTGTGACCAGTGGGGTACCGCAGGGGTCAGTATTGGGACCTGTTCTCTTCAACATATTCATTAATGATCTGGTAGAAGGTTTACACAGTAAAATATCGATATTTGCAGATGATACAAAACTATGTAAAGCAGTTAATACAAGAGAAGATAGTATTCTGCTACAGATGGATCTGGATAAGTTGGAAACTTGGGCTGAAAGGTGGCAGATGAGGTTTAACAATGATAAATGTAAGGTTATACACATGGGAAGAGGGAATCAATATCACCATTACACACTGAACGGGAAACCACTGGGTAAATCTGACAGGGAGAAGGACTTGGGGATCCTAGTTAATGATAAACTTACCTGGAGCAGCCAGTGCCAGGCAGCAGCTGCCAAAGCAAACAGGATCATGGGGTGCATTAAAAGAGGTCTGGATACACATGATGAGAGCATTATACTGCCTCTGTACAAATCCCTAGTTAGACCGCACATGGAGTACTGTGTCCAGTTTTGGGCACCGGTGCTCAGGAAGGATATAATGGAACTAGAGAGAGTACAAAGGAGGGCAACAAAATTAATAAAGGGGATGGGAGAACTACAATACCCAGATAGATTAGCGAAATTAGGATTATTTAGTCTAGAAAAAAGACGACTGAGGGGCGATCTAATAACCATGTATAAGTATATAAGGGGACAATACAAATATCTCGCTGAGGATCTGTTTATACCAAGGAAGGTGACGGGCACAAGGGGGCATTCTTTGCGTCTGGAGGAGAGAAGGTTTTTCCACCAACATAGAAGAGGATTCTTTACTGTTAGGGCAGTGAGAATCTGGAATTGCTTGCCTGAGGAGGTGGTGATGGCGAACTCAGTCGAGGGGTTCAAGAGAGGCCTGGATGTCTTCCTGGAGCAGAACAATATTGTTTCATACAATTATTAGGTTCTGTAGAAGGACGTAGATCTGGGGATTTATTATGATGGAATATAGGCTGAACTGGATGGACAAATGTCTTTTTTCGGCCTTACTAACTATGTTACTATGTTACCTGCTTCTCTGCTGCATAGCAGTGATGTGATGATCGCGGCTATATAGCAGAGCCGATCCAGCTGTGCCAGCTTCTAGCCTCCCATGGAGACTATTGAAGCATGTCAAAAGTTAAAAAAAAAAAAAAAAAAAAAAAAAAAAAAAGTTTAAAAAAAGTGTGAAAAAAAATGAAAAAATATAAAAGTTTAAATCACCCCCCTTTTGCCCCATTCAAAATAAAACAATAAAAAAAAAAAAATCAAGCCTACACATATTTGGTATCGCCGCGTTCAAAATTGCCCGATCTATCAATTAAAAAAAAGAATTAACCTGATCGCTAAACGGCATAGCGAGAAAAAAATTTGAAATGCCAGAATTACGTTTTTTTGGTCGCCGCGACATTGCAATAAAATGCAATAACGGGCAATCAAAAGAACGTATCTGCACCAAAATGGTATCAATAAAAACGTCATCTCGGCACGCAAAAAATAAGCCCTCACCCGACCCGAGATCACAAAAAATGGAGACGCTACGAGTATCGGAAAATGGCGCAATTTTATTATTTTTTTTAGCAAAGTTTGGAATTTTTTTCACCAGTTAGATAAAGAAGAACCTAGACATGTTTGGTATCTATGAACTCGTAATGACCTGGAGAATCATAATGGAAGGTTAGTTTTAGCATTTAGTAAACCTAGTACAAAAGCCAAACAAAAAAACAAGTGTGGGATTGTGCTTTTTTTTTGCAATTTCCCTGCACTTGGAATTTTTTTCCTGTTTTCTAGTACACGACATGCTAAAACCAATGATGTTCAAAAGTACAACTTGTTTCGCAAAAATAAAGCCCTCACATGGACATATTGACGGAAAAATAAAAAAAGTTATGGCTCTGGGAAGGAGGGGAGTGAAAAACGAACACGGAAAATCCCAAGGTCATGAAGGGGTTAATAAAAACAGCAAAAAAATTTAATAATAGAAGCAATAATACTAGTAAAAATAATAGTGTTAATAAAAATTAGTATATGTAATAATAATACAAATAGTAGCAGTGTTAATAGAGAATATGGGGAAACTCATCAGTTCTGGAGGGTGAAGGAACATGGAAGCCACAGAGCATGCGCAGTACGTACTATGTGCGCCACCACCAGAGCAATGGACCCTCGTGATTTCGGAGGTTATATAAGCGGCCTGCACTCCATTAACCGCCCGCTCCTCACCCGGAGAACAGCGGCCGCCATACACAGCCTGCCCGCCGAGCCGCGGTGTCCGAGGACGGTAGACGCACACATCAGTACCACACAGCGCGCATGTTCCCGACATCACACACTCACCCACCCAGTGCGCCGGCGCCTACCGCCACACAGGAGCGATAGAACTTCCCAAAGTGCTTTGCGCAGGTGAGAGGGACTTCCGGTACATAGGTGGTACAGGGGGCGAAGAGTGTACTTACAGGGAAGCTCCTCTGTAGCCATGGAAACAGCCGGGAAGGATAGCAGCATAGCAAATACATTTCCTGCAGCTCCAGGCTTGATTCTGGGGCGGATATATTCCTACTGGGGGTTATCCGGTGCAAGCACTAACCTGCTGGTCAGTAGGGGTGCAGCTGCTGTGAGGCTGGAGCTGCAGTGCCTCAGTCCTTCCCTAGGGGGCTGCAGAGCGCTGCACTCTGCTTTCTCCAGCAGCCCTACAGAGAATGAATGGAGTGGCTGTGTGGGTCCGATGTGCTGCTCCATATTGCAGAGGATTATGTGCACACGTTGCGGATTCGTGTGTGGATTTTTCCGTGCAGATTCATAAAACTCCTGTGGATTTCCTGTGGTTTTTTGTGCGGATTTCATCTGCGGTTTTACACCTGCGGATTCCAATTATGGAGCAGGTGTAAAACGCTGCAGAATCCGCACAAAGAATTGACATGCTGCAGAAAATAAACGCAGCGTGTGCACTGCGGATTCGGTTTTCCATAAGTTTACATGGTACTGTACACCGCATGGAAATCCGCTGCGGATTGGTTTTGCCGATCAGTGCGGGTCCCAGCAGTCGGACCCAGTGCTGTGGAGTCTGTAAGCCAAACCTCCGACTCCTCAATTTCCCCGACCCCACAGCACTGCCCCCTACAGAGCATGGAGATAAAGTCTCACCTACAAGCTTAGATCAGGGGTGAGGAAACTCCGGCCCGAGGGCCGTTTATGGCCTTCCATGACCTTTTAACCGGCCCCAGGGCAGATTCCTGGGGACCGCAGTACCTGGGCCGGCAAGTGAATTTTCATGGCTGCCGGCCCAGTAATTTCTTCTTACTCTGAGCTCGTGCACTGTCTTTACTACTGAGAACTAAGGCGCATGCCATGAAATATTACGTCCTGATACCAAGCACAGCTTCAGGATGTACTTTGTGGGCGCAATTTGCCCCTGAAGGATGGTAAAAATATCCAAATGGCCCTTGGCAGAAAAAAGGTTCCTCACCTCTGGCCTGGATGCTTAGATCAGAAACCAAACAGACATTTATAGGACATTTCATAACTTTCTGAATTCTTCTGAAAACATTTCCAGCACATCCTGCATTGTACTACTGGACCCAATATCCAATATAATAATCGCCAGTTGGGACTTCCGAATCCCATAAGGCACCACGGCAGTGTCACTTTCGCCTGCACAAGTGACATACACGTCTCTGCTATTCCCACGCAGGCGCAGTAACAGCCACAACTGCGCGCTCTACCTGTGCATGCGCGGTAACGACGCAGCTGTTACTGCGCCTGCGTGGGGAATAGCGGTGATGTCTATGTAATTTCACCGCACTCCCGATGCGACAACATCGGGCCTATTTCTAGTATTTTATATTTTAGGAGTTGAATTCTGTCCATTTTATTCCGATTCCACCATAATGGACTCAGACTCCACAGCCCTGGTCGGCCCCTCACCATTTGGCAAGTTGATAGATAATCACTTTATGACCCCTGTCTGACATCAGTCGTAATATTCCATCCATGTGCCCTGGGCCTACTTGACAAGTGACGGAATATTACATCATCGTGATCGCCCGCACACAGGGGGTGCGCGGGCATTTGCCGTGGGTGTCAGCTGATTCTGACAGCTGGTACTAGGTGCCAGGAGCAGTCATCGACAGCTTCCGTTACTTTAACCCCAAAATGCTGCGATCAAAAATGTTCGCAGCATTCTGGAAGCTGGCATAGGGCTGACAGCGCCTCTGCCTTTGGGGTCCCCATCGTTGCCATGGTGACAGATGCTTGCTCAGATAACACCATATCCTAGCATGTTCGCTCATTTCTACTTAAGATATAACATAGGAATACCCTTTTTCCTTGTGCATGCTAGTGCATGTGCTACATACGAGGGGCGATCCAAAAGTAATGATAATCAATACTAAACACAATGAATATAGTCAAAAAAATTTTTTATTTTTTTACATAGTCTCCTATCAAGTCTATACATTTAGTCCATCTCTTTTCTAAACTTAGAATTCCCTTAGAAAAAAATTCTTGATCTTGACCCTCAAAAAAATCCCCAACAGCGGTTATCACGTCGCTATTGTCGTCAAATTTCTTGCCCCGGAGGTGTTCCTTGAGTCGAGGAAAGAGAAAGAAGTCACTGGGGGCTAGATCTGGTGAATAGGGGGGGTGTTCCACCAGTTCAAAGCCCGCTTCTTGAATGGTAGCCATGGCAACAGCAGCTTTGTGAGCCGGCGCGTTATCTTGGTGAAACAGCACTCCAGCCCGCAGTTTGCCGCGCCTTTTCTCCTTCATAGCCTCCCACAATTTTCTTATTTGTTCTGCGTAGTAGGAGCCCGTAATAGTGGCTCCCTTCTCCAAATAGTCCACCATAATAATTCCTTCAGCGTCCCAAAAAACGGACGCCATAACCTTCCCTGCTGAGCTTGACACTTTGAATTTCTTCGGCGTCGGTTCGTCGGCTTGTTTCCATGTCATCGATTGTTGTTTAGTTTCGGGATCAAAGTGGTGGATCCAGGTCTTGTCCATGGTCAAAAAACGTGACAAAAATTTTTCCTTGTCTGCTTGGAACTTTGAGATTTGCTATTGAAATGTCAACTCGTTTCTTCTTTTGGTCGTCGGTTAACATTTTAGATACCCAACGCGCGGAGACCTTTCTCATATGCAATTCTTTTGCAAGGATTCTTTGAATACTGCCATGAGATCCCTGTGACCTCAGCTACATGCCTTATAGTCACTCTTCGATCTGCCAATACAACTTCTTCAACTTTTTTCACGTTTTCTTCATTGAGGGACGTGGATGGGCGTCCTTGACGATGTTCATCTTCCGTCGATGTTCTTCCCAGCTTAAATTCCTTGGCCCAGCGTGCAACTGTGGAATATGGAGGAGAAGAGTCCCCCAATGTTTCCACCAAGTCGCTGTGTATGTCTTTGGTAGTCAATTTTTTCGAGCAGAGGTATTTGATGACAGCTCTGAGCTCGTTTTTTTCCATTTTGATGTTCACTCCTCGGCAGTTCATATTCAAATGAATGTAGCTCCCGGGAATCGTGGTCTATTTAAGTGATTTTTTTTTCCTGGACTAGTGGGTACCGAAGAGAGAAGAAAACATTTTATTTTAATTTCTGTGTGCAATAGAAATAACCATTTATCATTACTTTTGGATCGCCCCTCGTATATTCCAGTACAAGGAGAATAGTCCAAGATCCCATTTTACACTTATTTTAGAAGATTAGGGATGAAAGGTGCAATAACACCATTACCCATTCTTCACAGAGATGGGACAAGGCGCTGATGACAAACATCACAGCTTTCCTTGTGCTATGCAGTGAGTGTAATGGGAATACTGTCAGCTCCCATGGCTGCTGCGATCCAGCCATCCCTCAAATGAACCGCACTAAATAATGATGTCATGCACAATGCATTCAGTGAGGAGTGTTTGTTCATTGTGCTACTGCGGGTCAGTGTGAGATCACCAGCAAATCCTTCCCATGTATGGAGACTGCAGTCCTCACATCTCCAACACTGCCCCCCGATTAGGAAAATGTGACCGTCTACAGAGTCTCCTCTGTCACTTATTGGGGGCTTTCCGGACCTGAACATGAAACCTCTCAAATCTTTATTACTCCTTTCCAAAAGAACAAAGTGTAAAATAATAAAACATTTCAAGGGAATCGGGCATCAGGCAGACACCTTTTATTTAAAGAGCATTTAAAAGGATGCCGTGTGTCAAGGTCCCCCCCAGGACAACACCTGTCCAGTTTCCTGTTCTCCTTTAGGTAAGAATTCGAACATCAAGTTTCTCTTTTTAAACCCCTGCATCTTGGCATCTACTGCCTCTGCGCAACCCACCAACTCTTCTACCTCGAGTTTCACACTTAGCACATGTAGATGTCCAGTTTTCATGTATGAGTGCTATCTGTGGCTTTCGAGGATGGCACTCATACCTATTCTAGTCTATGGGGCCATTCATACGTCCGTGATTTTTTGTGGACAGAGCAGTCCAAGGAAAATCGTGGAGACAGAAGGTAGGATCAAAATCGGGAATGCAAGTGTATGGGTCAGTGAAAAAAAAATTGGACTGCACTCAGATGCCATCCAAGTGTGGCCCAATTTTCAGGTACTGTCGCACAGCAAGTGGAGAAACTTTTTTTTTTTTCCTCCACTTATGAGAAAAACGGATGAAACTCATACTATACTCTGATCAAAATAATTAGTATGTTTTTCTTGTACTGGAAAAAAAAATGGTCGCCAGAATGAGCCCTTAGTCAAGTGGAAGAAATTATGTTGGCAACTCCCTACCCACCTTTCCTAACCATACATCCTAGTGCCATGGACAGTGTTTCTACTGCCATATTAGGGTTGTAGTATCTGTGACTCCACAGTGTTCCCCTACCTATGTACTCCTAAGTGCAAGAGGTGGAGACATTTAAAAAAAATAAATGTTATTCTTTGTATAATAAAAATATATAAAGTTTCAAACTTTGTGTATTAATTCCTTACAGTTTAAGACATTTGCTTGCTGTTGTTAAATAGGAACCTTCACAGCCATCTATCAGATACAAATCTGTCCTGTATTTGTGGACCATGGGTAGTTACAACACAGATCTGATAACTGTAGTGTAAGGGCTAATTCACATTACTGAATAGCGGCTGTAATGTCTTATCCATATTACTATCACGCTGGGTGTGGGAGAAGCAAGGTGCACAACGGGGAGAGGGAGGGGATTCCCAAACCCTAGGGGGAGTGGAGACCCCTAGGCAAATCTAACAACATCCTTTCTCACCTGACGTCCCTAAATAGGTTTCGCACCTATCACCAAGCAGTAACCCAATCCCTGCCTGACCCTAGCGAAAGGCCCTGGATAGGGAGGGGACAAGGTGAACGCTAGTCAGCCCCCACTACAACTAAAGACGGGGAAGGTGGACAAACGAGGGGATACACTTAGCGAAGACCATCGAGATATCATGCCAGCAATCCTCCAAGAAGACACTAGTCGACTGCTAGTACTTCCAACCAGACAGGGGGAAATTGAGCTAACACCAGCACCCTGCTGAAGAGACTGAAGGTATTTAAACCTTCAGCAAAGGTGTGTTAATTAGCAGCAGAAGGTGGAGGTAACTATAGGGTCCTAGAGGGAGGAGGAAATTACTCCATAACAAAGATACAGCATGTATAAACCAACACATAATATCCATCAATATGAGTAACTTCAATAATAGTCCTCTGGGGAACATAACACCGAGGGGATGGGTCCTCGGTGCACACACGGCCCTGTTACTTCACCACTGGTATGTATACATTTTCTCTGATGGCATTTCGGGTTTATATTGCTGTGGATCGTAGATACGTATCCAATTTACATATACTATATACCAATGCGGTTATGATCTTCAGCATATGAGACAGGTGTGTGCACCTTTTTCCTGTCCGACTGTGCATGCGGTCGATGGCACAGGGGGATTTCCCACTTTTTACTGTATACCTCTTATGATTCAATAAAGTTTTGTATATTTGGACCTATGACTGCGTTTTTTTGGATTGTTGTTCTTCATGAATATGCAGTTTGTCCGTGACTGTCCCATTCAGTCTTGTTACTATTTGAATATTATTCAGTATTTGGATTATTAATATGACAGTATTGATTGATATGCTCCCCACTAAGTATTTTCTATTTCTGTTGAGGGCAGAGCAAAGTACTGCAGTGCCCAGGCGCTGGGCCTCTCTGACCTTTCCCGGCGCCTGCGCACTGCAGTACTTTGCCCTTCACAGGGCAGACAAAGTACGCCGGAGCCGCAGCATGAAGACAAGAAGAGGACATCATTGTAAGAAGATAGGAGGCCCCGGACCGCGACACCCATCGTACTGGACCGCCCCTGGGTGAGTATAATCTAACCTCTTTTTCAGGTTACATCGGGGGCTTATCTACAGCATTCCAGAATGCTGTAGAGAAGCCCCTGATGACGGTGGGCTTACCTCACCTTCCATTTTGAGGGTGACAGGTTCCCCTTAAGCTAATCGAAATGACCTACAGCTGAATCCAGGATGACTGTCTGACACACACGTGACAATTACCTCTGCAATTCTTGACCCATGGTCTTCTGACCAGAACTAACCCCGTAATCATAGGCACATGTAATGCTTCTTCAGGTCACGAGATCCATGACAAGGCCGGGATCACACACAGCGAGATACTGCCGAGTCTCACTGGTTAAAACCAAGCTCTGGCACCGGCACTCCGGAGCGGAGCGTGCGGCCCCACAGCAATATATGGAGCTGCACGCTCCGCTCTGGAGTGCCGGTGCCAGAGCTTGGTTTTAACCTGCGAGACTCGGCCGTCTCTCGCTGTAGTGTGACTCCGGCCTTAAACTGGTACTTGTGACTGTAACATTAAAAAACAAATACACCCGCTTTCCAGTCCTGCGTCAGCGGTGCTGTCCTGGCCATACTAAAGGAAGAAACCACGAATGTTCCTTGGAGTTTAATCTTTTATATATGACCAAATAAAAAAAATTCCAGTGAGACTGTCACATTATGTAGGGGGTGGAACCTATTTTTTATTTTTGTCTTTATACATTGACAATTCCTGTAGCCATAGAGAAGCACGGCTGCACGTGAAGAATTTGGGGAGGGCGGCTAACCATCTAATGTGTATGTGGGGTCCCCACTCTTCCCTGATGGCAGATTGTGTGTGAGGAGCAGGCATGTCGGGGTCCAACACCCCAATCTTTTATTGACGTAGATAAGCCACCTCCAAAGATGACTGGCAGCCACTTATTTCCCACGCTGCACTGAGATCACAGCCACACTCGGTTGCGTGAAGATGACGGTGAGGGGCAATGGCTGCTGTCTCAGATGTACACCACCCTTACATGGGACTGACAGCTAGCACAGAAGCTGAAGCTAATGGGAATGTGTGAAACCTACATTGTTCAGACCTTCTCTATTATAATGAGGGAAAACAACATGTGGAGCAGTTATGGCTCCTATAAATGGGCTGAGGCCACCCGCTAAGCGGCTATCTAACAGTGCTTCCCTACAGGGTATGTTCACACGTTCAGGATTTCCATCCTTTTTTTTTCAGGACAGTTTTTTTAAAAAACTGCAGCTCTTGGCAGAAAACGCAGGTCCTTTTTTGATGCGTTTTTTGATGCGTTTTTTTATCTTTTTTTTATGCAGTTTTCTATGCAGAGACTGTGTGTTTCCTAGGAAGCTTTTTAGGGCTAAAATGGCTGAAAATACCCTACCCCTAACCCTACCCCTAACCCTAACCCTACCCCTAACCCTAACCTTAGTGAAAAAAAAAAAAAAAATTCTTAATTTTTTTATTGTCCCTACCAATGGGGGTGACAAAGTGGGGGGGTGTCATTTACTATTTTTTTATTTTGATCACTGAGATAGGTTATATCTCAGTGATCAAAATGCACTTTGGAGCGAATCTGCCGGCCGGCAGATTCGGCGGGCGCACTGCGCATGCGCCCGCCATTTTGCAAGATGGCGGCGCCCAGGGAGAAGACGGCCGGACGGACACCGGGACGCCGGGTAAGTATAAGGGGGGGAGATTAGGGCACGGGGGGGGGCATCGGAGCACTGGGGGGGGGGCATCGGAGCACGGGGGGGCGGGATCGGAGCACGGGGGGGCAGCCACACTCCGCCCACGCACTTCCGCCCGCTCCCCCGCACTTCCTGCTGCAGCGGTTCTGCACATCAAATCGCAGTAAAACCCGCAGATATATTTTTGATCTGCGGGTTTTACTGCGATTTTGACCTCACAATGGAGGTCTATGGGTGCAGAACCGCTGCGGTTCAGGAAAAAGAAGTGACATGCTCCTTTTTTGCCGAGGCTATTCTGCGCGGCTTTTTAAACGAAATTACGGATCATGTGCACAGCAGTGACTGTTTTCCATAGGGTTACATTGTTATGTACCCTGCATGGAAAACAGCTGCAGAACCGCAGCGGCAAAACCGCTGCGGTTCCGCAGTAAAAAACGCACTGTGTGAACATGGCCTTAGCTTGTAAGCGCAGGATTGAAGTTGACCTGGATCGCTGCAGTGCGCTGCTGCCCCCTAATGCCAACCAGCTTCAGCACAGCGCTCACACACTAGACAGCAGTGGTGGTCGGTATCCTAGGCAACCCGTTGTAAACCAAAGTATTATTATCTCTAAAATGGCCACAAATGTTAATAAGCAGAACATGACTTGTATTTCCAAGCACTATCGGGCTGTAACCACTAGGGACGATGGGGAAAGCAGCATGGCTATTTATGGCGCGACTTGTCGCGGTCGTGCAGCTAGCAATGCGAGTCTATTAACGTACTGCTACGATGGGGCCACACAGAAATCAGGGGGTCTCATAGGATCGGCCCCAGGAAACAACCCATCGACTGCCTGCGGTCACTTAGTGAGGCCCAAAGAGGCTGATAAAGGTCTCTGACCCTTGTGTAACTGCAGCTCACCACAGCCTTCAATCCCAGCTGTACAAAACAGCCAGCATCCCCAGTGGTTTCCATTCAGGGAGAAATGCGACTGTAACCTGCGCGTCGCTCATGTTGGCACAAAGCAAAGGCTTTCTGTATGACCTGCAAGTCACAGCAGCCGTCGGCTCTGATTATTCTTACATTCCGCTAGGTGGCGCTGGTGAGTACTAAATCGGGATTCATCAGTATAGATCCTGACGCAGACGCTCTGGAGACTGGGAACAGAACCGAGCACCTCTATGATCCGCGCCACGCCGATGACACCATGCAGCGCACGCAGCCATCACCACGCTCCTTAGTGTCCAGAGGTGAATCCTGGGTAAAGGGGCGGATGACGTTACGAGCCTATCTGCATTATTTCCATAGGATACCCATGATGCCCCACTCGTTGCTATCATGTATGTGATGATTTATCTATATGCCGCTGTGTATCAGTGCAGCACATACCGCGGGCGGGCTGGGAGGAGAGCTGGGGAGCAGCACGTGAGGAATCAGGAGATCAGTGCTGTGCGGTGCAGTCGCCATAACCTAGCAGCGCTCGCCGGGGATGTGGGAGCCCCGGCCGGACAGTGCTCGGTAGCTTTGCGCAGTGGCAGTATCGTAGCCAATGAGGTTTATCCGAGGCGCGATTATTGCTAATTGAAAACTTTTCCCAATACCCCGCCGTGACGGCTTGAAATATAGCCGGCACCGGCAATTTTTGACAGTCTCTACGGAGACTGAACTTCTTTGGTTAAAGATAGATGTAATTCATGAGGCATTACTCTGGTGATGTGTGCTCATGATCTGTTATTAAGCTGTAGTGGTCACTGTGGGATGGCCTTCATGTGATGACGCCCAGGTCCGGTCCACAGATATTGGAAGAAAAATAGGGATTTAGGTACACTGATCTGCATCACACATGAGGGGCTAAGATACAAGGCGGCATCACACATGAGGCGGCATCATACATGAGGGGCTAAGATACAAGGCGGCATCACACATGAGGGGCTAAGATACAAGGCGGCATCACACATGAGGCGGCATCATACATGAGGGGCTAAGATACAAGGCAGCATCACACATGAGGGGCTAAGATACAAGGTGGCATCACACATGGCGGGGCTAAGATACAAGGCGGCATCACACATAAGGGGCTAAGATACAAGGTGGCATCACACATAAGGGGCTAAGATACAAGGCGGCATCACACATGAGGCGGCATCATACATGAGGGGCTAAGATACAAGGCGGCATCACACATGAGGGGCTAAGATACAAGGTGGCATCACACATGGCGGGGCTAAGATACAAGGCGGCATCACACATAAGGGGCTAAGATACAAGGTGGCATCACACATAAGGGGCTAAGATACAAGGCGGCATCACACATGAGGGGCTAAGATACAAGGCAGCATCACACATGAGGGGCTAAGATACAAGGTGGCATCACACATGGCGGGGCTAAGATACAAGGCGGCATCACACATAAGGGGCTAAGATACAAGGTGGCATCACACATGAGGGGCTAAGATACAAGACGGCATCACACATAAGGGGCTAAGATATGAGGCGGCATCATACATGAGGGGCTAAGATACAAGGCGGCATCACACATGAGGGACTAAGATACAAGGCGGCATCATACATGAGGGGCTAAGATACAAGGCGGCATCACACATGAGGGGCTAAGATACAAGGCGGCATCACACATGAGGGGCTAAGATACAAGGCGGCATCACACATGAGGCGGCATCATACATGAGGGGCTAAGATACAAGGCAGCATCACACATGAGGGGCTAAGATACAAGGCGGCATCACACATGGCGGGGCTAAGATACAAGGCGGCATCACACATAAGGGGCTAAGATACAAGGCGGCATCACACATGAGGGGCTAAGATACAAGGCGGCATCACACATGAGGCGGCATCATACATGAGGGGCTAAGATACAAGGCGGCATCACACATGAGGGGCTAAGATACAAGGCGGCATCACACATAAGGGGCTAAGATACAAGGCGGCATCACACATAAGGGGCTAAGATACAAGGCGGCATCACACATGAGGGGCTAAGATACAAGGCGGCATCACAAATGAGGGACTAAGATACAAGGCGGCATCACACATGGCGGGGCTAAGATACAAGGCGGCATCACACATGAGGGGCTAAGATACAAGGCGGCATCACACATGAGGGGCTAAGATACAAGGCGGCATCACACATGGCGGGGCTAAGATACAAGGCGGCATCACACATAAGGGGCTAAGATACAAGGCGGCATCACACATGAGGGGCTAAGATACAAGGCGGCATCACACATGAGGCGGCATCATACATGAGGGGCTAAGATACAAGGCAGCATCACACATGAGGGGCTAAGATACAAGGCGGCATCACACATGAGGGGCTAAGATACAAGGCGGCATCACACATGAGGCAGCATCATACATGAGGGGCTAAGATACAAGGCGGCATCACACATGAGGGGCTAAGATACAAGGCGGCATCACACATAAGGGGCTAAGATACAAGGCGGCATCACACATAAGGGGCTAAGATACAAGGCGGCATCACACATGAGGCGGCATCATACATGAGGGGCTAAGATACAAGGCGGCATCACACATGAGGGACTAAGATACAAGGCGGCATCACACATGGCGGGGCTAAGATACAAGGCGGCATCACACATAAGGGGCTAAGATACAAGGCGGCATCACACATGAGGGGCTAAGATACAAGGCGGCATCACACATGAGGGGATAAGATACAAGGCGGCATCACACATGAGGGGCTAAGATACAAGACGGCATCACACATGAGGGGATAAGATACAAGGCGGCATCACACATGAGGAGCTAAGATACAAGGCGGCATCACACATGGCGGGGCTAAGATACAAGGTGGCATCACACATGAGGGGATAAGATACAAGGTGACATCACACATGAGGGGCTAAGATACAAGGCGGCATAACACGTGAGGGGCTAAGATACAAGGTGGCATCACACATGAGGAGATAAGATACAAGGTGACATCACACATGAGGGGCTAAGATACAAGGCGGCATCACACGTGAGGGGCTAAGATACAAGGTGACATCACACGTGAGGGGCTAAGATACAAGGTGGCATCACACATGAGGGGATAAGATACAAGGCGGCATCACACATGATGGGCTAAGATACAAGGAGGCCATCACACGTGAGGAGATAAGATACAAGGTGGCATCACACATGAGGGGATAAGATACAAGGCGGCATCACACGTGAGGGGATAAGATACAAGGCTGCATCATACGTGAGGGGATAAGATACACGGCTGCATCACACATGAGGCGGCATCACACATGAGGGGCTAAGATACAAGGCGGCATCACACATGAGGGGCTAAGATACAAGGCGGCATCACACATGAGGGGATAAGATACACAGCTGCATCACACGTGAGGGGCTAAGATACAAGGCGGCATCACACATGAGGGGATAAGATACAAGGCGGCATCACACATGAGGGGATAAGATACAAGGCGGCATCACACATGAGGGGATAAGATACAAGGCTGCATCACACATGAGGGGATAAGATACAAGGCGGCATCACACATGAGGGGATAAGATACAAGGCGGCATCAGACATGAGGGGATAAGATACACGGCTGCATCACACATGAGGGGATAAGATACAAGGCGGCATCACACATGAGGAGATAAGATACACGGCTGCATCACACATGAGGGGATAAGATACACGGCTGCATCACACATGAGGGGATAAGATACAAGGCGGCATCACACATGAGGGGATAAGATACAAGGCAGCATCACACATGAGGGGATAAGATACAAGGCGGCATCACACATGAGGGGATAAGATACAAGGCTGCATCAGACATGAGGGGATAAGATACAAGGCGGCATCACACATGAGGGGATAAGATACAAGGCGGCATCAGACATGAGGGGATAAGATACACGGCTGCATCACACATGAGGGGATAAGATACAAGGCGGCATCACACATGAGGAGATAAGATACACGGCTGCATCACACATGAGGGGATAAGATACACGGCTGCATCACACATGAGGGGATAAGATACAAGGCGGCATCACACATGAGGAGATAAGATACACGGCTGCATCACACATGAGGGGATAAGATACACAGCTGCATCACACATGAGGGGATAAGATACAAGGCGGCATCACACATGAGGAGATAAGATACACGGCTGCATCACACATGATGGCCTTAGATTCGTGGCTCTGCTCAGTCAGTGATAAGCTTCTTTCAGATGTCTGTAATGCAGGAGCATCTGAATGAGGCTTAGGTAATGTTAACATTTGCGTTGTTGGGCGCAGCGTCGGCGACGCAACTAACAACGCATGTACACAAAGCAGCGTTTTGCCACGCATGCATTGTCATAAGATTGTACAGAGCAGGAATTTCGGCGCAGGGAAAACGCTACAAGTAGCGTCCTCTGCGCCCTGTCTGTGCGACAAGATGATGCATGCATCGTAAAACGCAATACAACGCATACCGGCCCCCCATGTTAAAGATAGGGGCGCATGACGCACGCGTCGGTATGCGTCGACGCCGTTGTGCCCAACAACGCAAATGTGAACGTAGCCTAACACTGACATAGCAGAGCTCAGCCAGTGTTTAGAGAACAGCAGCCTGATGGTTACACTACTGTGCACTAAACTCGGCGGTGACAGCGTCGGTGAGTGCAGATCGGACAGCCTGACATTGTACTACTAATAGCAGGAACCATCCTGTTCTCAACGCTGGAAGAAGGCGCCACCATAACACTGCTGTCAGTTGAGGTTGAGTTGTTGCTTTCTTGCAGTGGTGTGAACAGTGTCACGATGCTTCCTCCGCGCCGCCCTTCTCATTGTCGGCACTGTGTGGCTTCTCCTTGTGTCATCCTGTCTCAGTGAGCTTGCCTCTTGCATCGGTCCTCATCATCTGCATGTTGTTTACATTTGGCTTTAGGGGTTGTGGTCATCTCTGCTGGAATTTAACCCTGCTGTGTCCAGTAGAGATTAGGTTCCCTGGACTATCCCATGCCAGCAGAGTCTATAAATGGCATCTTTTCCCACCACTCCTTGCCTGCACGTTGATTCCTAACTGCTTATGCATGGGTCTCGATTTTGTTTCCCATTATCGATCCGGCCTGTTTACCTGCTCAGTTTGACTTCTCCATCTCTGACTCCGGCTTTGTATTGTACTGCCGTCTGACCAGTACTGTCTGACTACGCTTCAGTCTCACCCTCCTGTACCTAGTACCCACGTTTCTTACCCTCTGGTCAGCTGCTGCAGTCCCAGGGACCTGTGTCTACCAGCAGCTCAGCCTATCCTCACCATAAGGCCGGGATCACACATGCGAGAAATACGGCCGAGTGTCTCATGTTAATACCCGGCATTGCTGCCGTCACTCGGGAGCGGAGCGTGAGGCTCCATGTATTGCTATGCGGCCGCACGCTTCGCTCCTGAGTGATGGCGGCAATGCCGGGTATTAACATACGAGACTTGGTTGTGTTTCTCGCATGTGTGATCCCGGCCTCAGAGGTCCTAGTGAGGACCCTTTGGACACATAGTCACACCCCTCCAGGGTAAGTGCAACCTCTGGTGCTGTGCTCACCGATTGCCGCCCTGATGCTTTGCTCATTGCAGCTTCCGACCTCCTGTCACTGTTTGCCGCTGAACTCAGTGATAGGGGAGAATGATAGCTTAGAGCACAGCTGTGGGATACAATAAGATGGCGCCTACCTGCCCCCACAGTTGTGGACTGGACTGGAGTGATTCTTTAAATGTATCTTTTTGCAGATATACAGAATATACCTGTTTGTCATTGTACATCCAGTGATTTTATCTTATGTGACCCCGATCATATCTGTTTTCCATTGCACATGCAGTTATATATTGGTAGGACAGCGCTAGTTCCTTCACCCCATCTACTGTTGCATTGGCCTTTCTTCCATCTTTTTATATGTATACACAATACTTTATCACGTAGATTGTGCTACTCCATCTGCGGGTGTGTAGTACTCAGCACTTGGGACTTTTTAACATCTTGTATTTACTCCGGGGTATTTGCATATTGATTGTTTCTTGGATAATTATCTATCCGTACCATCTGTGTTATTCCCCTTTGTTTTTGGCATATACCTTCTCTATATTGGTTTGGGGTTTTTTTGCGTTTTACTTATTTATACACTTTTGTATATACTCATATATAATAACCATTGTTGTTTTTATTGTTACATGGGTACCCGCCTTCTACAGTGCCACCATCTAACCATTGTTTGTCAATAAAGTTTTTTTTTTTATCCTTGCGATCTCTTATCTGACTCTTTTTGTGACCTCAGGTTCAGGTTTTCTCCGTTGGGCACCCACAGAGTCATTGTGGGATTACATAAAGATACAGAAGGATTTGCACAGGCCTGCGTCCACAGCAGATCTGGGGTTAGTTTGCCAAGATATTTGGAACAACCTGCTGAGATCCTTCAAGTGTACATAGAAAAATTGATGTTTTGAAGGCAAATAGTGGTCGCACGAAATATTGATTTGATTTGATTTACTTTATATTTTTTTTACTCACTTTGCATTTTTGATAAAAAATAAACTACTCCCACTTTTTATTTTCGAAAGCGTTATTACTTTGCAGCATTTTTTCACACCTGCCTAAACATTTTGCACAGTACTGTATGTAAAAAGACAGACATCTGAATGAGGCCTTAGGGTTGGCAGGAAGTTACACTTCCATAGTATATATTCCTAATGGTATTCCATCATATGTACCTTGTTAAATTTGTGCTGGCCGTTTAGTACATTTGATAACTGTTCATTAATCCTAAACTATGATTATTTTTATACATTTTCCCCCCCGTTGATAGGTGATAAATATCATTTTTGGGGAAACCTTTTTCCCCAGGGTCATGAAAGCTATAGAGATTTCCCTGCTTTAGCTGTTACCACGATCAGTGTCTGTGTTGGTATTGGAATAAGTTTATTGAAGATAGGAATTTTTTGGTTAATGGACATAACCTAGTCGAGACTTTTTATACCTAAATAGTATCTACTCTGAAAAGAAAAAAAACCTCAACAATCCAACCACAATTTGTAGACTCATGGACTTAGACACAGGTGCCATTTATGACCGTCTTTTCATATGCTGAGGATAAGATTTTTGGTCAGAAATAGCCCCCTGTGTGTGAGACCCTGTTGTGGGTGGGCACCTTCCTGATATCTAATCCACACCAAAACCACAATAAAAATAGACATGTGCTGTGCGGCTTATGTATGTTACTAGAGATAGGCGGCCTCCTCCAGGCTAAAAATACAGAAAACAACTGCCAGTACAGACTCCTCTTTCTCTGCTTCTAAATGTGCTCGCTCTCTTCTTCCCTCTTCTCTATATTTTCTATGTCTATTAGGCTCTGTGCACACAATGCGGATTTTGCTGCGGATCTGCAGCAGTTTCCCATGAGTTTACAGTACAATGTAAACCTATGGGAAACTGAAAACGCTGTGCCCATGCTGCGGAAAAAAACGCGCAGAAACACAGCGGTTTATATTCCTCAGCATGTCAATTCTTTGTGCGGAATCCGCAGCGGTTTACACCTGCTCCATAATAGAAAACCGCAGTGGAATCCGCACAAAAACCGCGGTAAATCCGCAGGAAAAACAGTGTTTTTGCCCTGCAAATTTATCAAATCCGCTGCGGAAAAATCCGCAGAGGACCAGAATACGTGTGCACATACCCTTAGTTTTCTGAAGAACGTGGTGTCTGCCTAATAAAATGATCAACTGGATAACAACCAGGTGAAAAAAAGAGTTTTCTGTAATGTCTACCATATCTATATGAATTTATATGTGGGATATACAAATGGAAAACGCAAATATATATTTATTAAAACAGCATCGTGGAAAATTAAAATGTAATAGGGCAACTGGGGTGGACACTATTTTATTGGCCACGTAAGAAGTCTCATGAACCCACTTCTCCCTTGCACCTCACTCCCTGAAGTTCAGCTGTATATTTGGCACGTTGTCTATCAGATCTGGCAAGCTCGGTGTGTCCGAATCCTGTGCACTTCGTATAAACCATCAATAGTGCGTGCGTATTTCCGCAGAGGAATGCAAAAAAACATATTCCTATTTCCATATTATCATATACAGTAGGGAAAATAAGTATTTTATACACTGCCAGTTTTGCAAGTTTTCCCACCTACAAAGAATGGAGAGGTCTGTAATTTTTATCACAAGTTCACTTCAACTGTGAGAGACAGAATCTAAAAGTAAAAAAAAAAACACAGAAAATCACATGGTGTGATTTTTACTTAATTAATTTGCATGAAATAAGTATTTGATACAATAGAAAAACAGAACTTAATATTTGGTACAGAAACCTTTGTTTGCAATTACAGAGGTCAGACGCTTCCTGTAGTTCTTGACCAAGTTTGCACACACTGCAGCAGGGATTTTGGCTCACTCCAACATACAGATCTTCTCCAGATCTTTCAGGTTTCAGGGCTGTCGCTGGACTAACATACAGTTTCAGCTCCTCCCAAAGATTTTCTATTGGGTTCAGGTCTGGAGACTAGGTGGCTAGGCCTCCCCAGGAACTTGAAATGTTTCTTACGGAGTCACCACCAGTTGCTTTAGCTGTGTGTTTCGGGTCATTATCACGCTGGAAAACACAACCACGACACATCTTCAATGCACTTACTGAGGGAAGGAGATTGTTGGCCAAAATCTTGCGATACTTGACTCAATCCATCCTCCCTTCAATATGATGCAATCGTCCTGTCCCCTTTGCAGAAAAGCAACCCCAAAGTATGATGTTTCCCCCACCATGCTTCACGGTTGGGACAGTGTTCTAGGGGTTGTACTCATCCTTCTTCCTCCAAACACGATACCAAAAAATTCCCTTTTCTGGATCATCCAGATGCTCATTGGTGAACATGCCTGGACCTGTGCTGGTGTGAGCAGGGGAACCTTGTATGCCTTGCAGGTTTTAAATTCAAGATGATGGTGTGTGTTACGAATGTTAATGTTTGATGCTGTGGTCCCAGCTCTCTTCAGGTCATTGACCAGGTCCTCCCATGTAGTTCTGGGCTGATTTTTGAGCTTTCTCTGACTCATCCTTATCCCACAAGGCGAGATCTTGCATGGAACCCCAGACCGAGGAAGATTGACAGTCATCTTGTATTTCTTCCATTTTCTAATAATTGTGCCAATGGTGGTTGCCTTCTCACCAAGCTGCTTGCCTATTGTCCTGTAGCCCATCCCAGCCTTGTGCAGGTCTACAATTTTGTGCCTGGTGTCCTTAGACTGCTCTTTGGTCTTGGCCATGGTGGAGAGGTTGGAGTTTGATTAATTGTGTGTGGACAGGTGTATTTCATGCAGGTAATGAGTTCAAACAGGTGCAATTAATACAGGTAATGAGTGCGGAGTAGAAGGGCTTCTTAAGGTAAAACTAACTGGTCTTGCTGGTTGGTAGATAATCAAATACTTGTTTTTCATGCAATAAAATGCAATTTAATTATTTCAAAATCTTATAATGAGATTTTCTTTTTTTGTTTGTTTATTTTTTTTTTTAATTCTGTATGTCACAGTTGATGTACGGTTCAGACCAAACGTTTGGACACACCTTGTCATTTTTTCTGTATGTTCATGACTGTGAAAATTGTACATTCACACTGAAGGCATCAAAACCATGAATTAACACATGTGGAATTATACACTTAACAAAAAAGTGTGAAACAATTGAAATTGTCTTATATTCTAGGTTCTCCAAAGTAGCCTCCTTTTGCTTTGATGACTGCTTTGCGCACTCTTGGCATTCTCTTGATGAGCTTCAAGAGGTAGTCACCGGGAATGGTTTTCAATTCACAGGTGTGCCCTGTCAGGTTTAATAAGTGGGATTTCTTGCCTTATAAATGGGGTTGGGACCATCAGTTGTGTTGTGCAGAAGTCTGGTGCATACACAGCTGATAGTCCTACTGAATAGACTGTTAGCTGCTTTTTTCTTGACATAATACAAATTCTAAGTAAAGAAAAACGAGTGGCCATCATTACTTTAAGAAATGAAGGTCAGTCCGTCTGAAAAACTGGGAAAACTTTGAAAGTGTCCCCAAGTGCAGTGGCAAAAACCATCAAGCGCTACAAAGAAACTGGCTCACACGAGGACTGCCCCAGGAAAGGAAGACCAAGAGTCACCTCTGCTTCTGAGGATAAGTTTATCTGAGTCACCAGCCTCATAAATCGCAGGTTAACAGCAGCTCAGATTATAGACCAGGTCAATGCCACACAGAGTTTTAGCAGCAGACACATCTCTACAACAACTGTTAAGAGGAGACTTTGTGCAGCAGGCCTTCATGGTAAAATAGCTGCTAGGAAACCACTGCTAAGGACAGGCAACAAGCAGAAGAGACTTGTTTGGGCTAAAGAATACAAGGAATGGACATGAGACCAGTGGAAATCTATGGTTTGGTCTGAGTCCAAATTTGAGATCTTTGGTTCCAACCACCGTGTCTTTGTGCGACGCAGAAAAGGTGATCGGATGGACTCTACATGCCTGGTTCTCACCGTGAAGCATGGAGGAGGAGGTGTGATGGTGGGGGGGTGCTTTGCTGGTGACACTGTTGGGGATTTATTCAAAATTAAAGGCATACTGAACCAACATGGCTAGCACAGCATCTTGCAGCAGCATACTATTCCATCCGGTTTGCGTTTAGTTGGACCATCATTTATTTTTCAACAGCACAATGACCCCAAACACACCTCCAGGCTGTGTAAGGGCTATTTGACCAAGAAGGAGAGTGATGGGGTGCTACACCAGATGACCTGGCCTCCACAGTAACCAGACCTGAACCCAATCGAGTTGGTTAGGGGTGAGCTGGACCGCAGAGTGAAGGCAAAAGGGCCAACAAGTGCTCAGCATCTCTGGGAACTCCTTCAAGATTGTTGGAAGACCATTCCCGGTGACTACCTCTTGAAGCTCATCAAGAGAATGCCAAGAGTGTGCAAAGCAGTCATCAAAGCAAAAGGTGGCTACTTTGAAGAACCTAGAATATAAGACATAATTTCAGTTGTTTCACAATTTTTGTTAAGTATATAATTCCACATGTGTTAATTCATAGTTTTGATGCCTGCAGTGTGAATGTATAATGTTCATTCATAGACATGAAAATACAGAAAAATCTTTACATGAGAAGGTGTGTCTAAACTTTTGGTCTGTACTGTACATACCATAAAAATTACAGACCTCTCCATTCTTTGTAGGTGGAAAAACTTGCAAAATTGTCAGTGTATCAAATACTTATTATCCCCACTTTAGGACACAAAGTAATGATCATCAGAATAAAGGAAAATTGGACCAGCAATTAATGGATGCAGGTCTTGATTCAGATCCTAGGGCCTAACTATTGTGGATGGAAGGGCTGTAGTTGCACCTGAGCCCTTGAGCCTATGAGACAAAAAAGGTCCCTTTACCCCACATGAGGAAATCTATATTATTATAGAACCATAATAGTTGGGGGCATTATTAGAGATTTGGCCTTGGTGCCCACAAGCTTTCAAGTTACACCATAGCCCAAACTTCAGGAGACGTCTGCAGCTATCAGCAGGTAAAATTGTGGGCAGTCATTCATTATGTACTACATGATGGACAAACAAGTAGATTTCCATGTAACATCAATCCAAGTCGGCTAGGGCTAATATATCCATAGGTCATCCTTTGGTCTCACACAGTGGTCCTCCACAGTCACCCACACAAACAGACATACACCAGACCTCATCTACACCCGCCTCTATTCTGTATCTAACCTTACAACCTCACATCTTTCCCGGTCTGACCACCATCTACTCACATTCTGATCCCTGGCCTCTTCACCTACCTTCCAAGTCCAGCAATTAGCACACTAATACAGAAACCTATACCTTCACTCCCAAGACATAGCCACTTCTACAACACCACACTAGCATCAGTGATTGATTTGGCCGCCTCCCCTCTTGTATAGCAGAAGGCGACAGATCAATAGATAAACGTGGCAAACTAACCTCACAAAAAACGACATCAAGGGTCCATGGTTGAGCAACGACAGAAGAAGACTCACTTCCAGGAAGACATTACCACATAAAAAATTCAATTTCCACATTCAATTCGGCCCTTGCCTTTGCTAAACAGGACTACTTAATAATTCTCATATCTTCCCTACTCCATAACCCAAAACAATTATTTACTATTCAATTATTATTTAGCACATTTAATTCCCTCCTCCATCACCATTGCCCCCTCCTCCGACTTCTCACATTTTTGCAGACTTTGCTGCTCATTTAAAAAATAAGATCAACTAAATCATGCAAAGCTTTAATGTCCAATGCCATTGCTAGTAACCTACCTCCTCGCAATTACTGAACAAAATCTTAGTCATCTTCTCCCTAAATCCCACTTCCCTACTTATGCGATTGACCCTGTCCCATCTCACCATCTCCCCAACCTCACCACCCTGCTTATCCCAGCCCTAACCCATCTCTTCAACCCACCATTAACCTCCAATGTCTTCCTTTCTGCTTTCAAAAATGTAACACGCCTATCCTGAAGGAACCATCCCTTGACCGAGTCTCTATGTCCAGCTATGGGCCCATATCCTTACTCTTTTTTGCTTGAAAACAACGTGTCCACCTTCTACCTTTCATACAACACTGTTCTACAACTTCATCACTAGAGCTGTGGCAACCCCCAACACAAATGTCTCCTTTCCCATTACTCCATACATTGAAAGCCTGTGATGGCAGCATCTTCTCCCCTTCTGCATCAGTCTGTCACTGTTTATTCATTGTAATTTATACATGTATATTGCATGTAAGCCTTTCCCTTTAAAAAAAAAATCATGCTTTAAAAATAAATAATATTAATGTCTAATGAATGGGAATTTTGTGACTGCTACTTATAAGGAAATTGAAATTGCCACTTAAAAAATTTGTGCTGATTGTTGGGGGTCTGACTACTGGGACTCCACTGCTGGGACTCCAACCGATCTTGAGAACGATGATCTGAAGAGCATACACAGCTCTGCTCCATTCATTCTCTGTGGGACTGCCAGGGATAGCCCAGAGCTGCACTCAGAGAATGCATGGAGTGAAAGTGTGCATACACAACCTCTGCCACATCCAGACAAGTCTCTTAGATTCAGGGATTCATGGAGGTCCTAAGGGTCGATCCTCAATGTATGATAAGTTATCCCTATCCTTTGAATAGGGAATTACTTCCTAACTTGGCACAAACCCTTTAAGGGAGACTTTGGCTAGCAGCGTAAGGATTGTTACTATTATGGGTGCACTAAGAGAGGTCACTATTACATGGGAAAAAGAACCACGAAGAAAAATACTAAGTGTCTCCAGATCAATTTTAGCACCACAAAAAGCAAAAGAAAAAACCCTCTAAAGTATACCTTTTATTGATATAGTTAAAAAATATTCACTAGGGTGAATATAGTGGCCCTCAAATATAAGCAAAAAAGTCAAATGGCTAATATTTTGTAATAAGGGGACTAATCTCACACTAGTAGGCCCAGACAGAGGCCCTACCTGTCTGCGGAGGTTGGCACCTTAGCTGTTGACGATGTGGTGCCCCCGCTCAACGTCGGTGTCCCTAAAGTCTCTATATCACCCTAAAGGACATACCAAAAAATGAGACACACAGAAAAATACACGCACACAAAAGGCCGCCAAAAAAACCCTAGTGGGGAGACAGTAGATGTCTCATTTCACGTTGTAAGACGTATCTCGTAGTATCTAAGGTGCTGTATGTCAACCTCACTTCCTGTGTGCGCTCCACACACCGCTATGTATCCTGGGACAGGAAGTGATGTTCTCCTGTGACCGGTGTTTTCCCATTTAATGGCAGCGCATGCAATCTGAACACGCCGCACCTCGCATTTGTATTTTATATCAATAAGAGGTATATTTTAGAGGCTTTTTTCTTTTGCTTTTTGTGGCATTATTACATGGGCACATGGCTTGCCCTGTTATATGACACTAAAGCATACACTTTTATGGCGAGATTTTGCCGGTACTGGCGGGGTGTACTGAATTTGTCAGTGTTAGGTGATAGGTGGCGGCTTTTTTGTGGGAGAACATTGCTCACTCATTTATAGGGTACTGTAGCTGTCACCCTTATAGGAGCACTATGGTTTGCTCAGTTAATAGTGACTAAGTTAGGTACATGTGAGAAATTTTCTGCAGCATTCTTCACACACTCGGTGCACTACAAATGACCGTCTTTCCTATTTTTGATTTTAATTGTGCCAGTCTCTATGATAACTTAGATGTCTTTAGTTAAGGTCCACCTGCCATGACAGATGAACTTCAAAGTTTCTCCAAAAAGAACATATGCAAATTGCCTCTTCTGAGAAAAAGAGGACTTAAACTCTATAGCGCCACCTGTTGGAAGTAGCGATCCTACAAGTCACAATCAACCCTTTAATGAGTCGTGCAATATGACTTCGGATAAATGCCAAATCAGTATCTCAATTCGCAGACACGGTGTTTCCATACTTTCATTATGAAAAGCAGTTGAACGAGGTTTTATGAAATCTAGAAATCTGCTATTAGCAAGTTCATAAAGAATCGTGCAGAGCAAGACATCATCATTCCAACCACGTGTCTACTGCATGGAATAGGAAAGATCGCTTTCCACCATAAACACTGATGCAATAAAATGTGGGAGAATTATAGGTGGTTCAATGGAAATAAGATTAGGGGATTGCTTTCACAGATATCCATCTTTATACACGTCTCCATATAACATTGATGCTACGTTATTCTATTAACTATTGAATTCCCATGGCACATACACAATTATTAGTGCTGTAAAATGCATTTGCAGTAGGACATGTAGCGGGTGCCTTTCTAAATGGTCTCCCTGCGCCTTCTTTTTATATTTCTGATATTTCCAATTGGGGATGGAATTTATGGACTATTTTAATATATCTTCCTAATAGCAATATAAATATTACCGGAATTGTCTTTTTTTTTATTTTTTTTAAATAGTTGTAAAAGTGTTTTGTAAAGAATCTCTCTCCAACAATGAAGAAAACTGTCTGGTTAGTGCTAGGTACCCCATAAATTAATGTGCTATCTTTAACAAGCCTCACAAAATGATTAGGATTATTAACCAGACAGTTGCAACACTTTGTTAAAGGGCCAGACACTGACTTATAGGACAGTTATGTCCAATAGGTGGCACTAGTGAGGTAGTTTTTCTCCTCTGGAAGAGAGCTAGTTTTTATGTGTTCTATTTCCCATGGATCATTTGTAATAAGACTCCAAACATTACTGGTTTCCCTAATGAGAGCCAGTCCCACTGTTAAAAAAAAATCATTATGTACAGTGTCAGTCACTGACAGTGACAGACCCCTATGTATGACATATGTCTGACACCCACCATGTTATGCCCAAGTCACTTATACACACGCTAATACATTACAAGTGCATTTATACATTGTACACACAGGCACTGGAACATATATAAAATATGCACATACACATAACACATGCATATAGGCATAATACATGCATATACATAGCCATGTTGTGTGATGCACTTGTTCATAATGATAAATGGAGGTTAGCACTCCTTGGAAAAAATGTATGTATCGTGCTCAGAAGGAATTTCCAAAATGCAAAGCAGTTAACCTTCGGCACAGAAGATAAGAGAATTAATGAATGAATGAATGTCTTAAATTTTATTGATGAATTTGCCAACCAAAAGGTTTTACAGACAAAATACCGTAATCCTTTCCAACGTTTCGGTCTGTGGCCTTTATCAAGGATATCTGTAAATCATACAATAATTAGAATACTCTGATCACATTCTCAGAATGGTAATAAAAAAGTATTACATTAGAATAGAAAATTGACAGTCACTGTCAGGTACGGACTTGGGCTGAAATTTAGCCCTGGCATTTGAAACCACAGAGGCCCATGTTGTCCGCGTCCCCATGAACCAGATGAGATATATTGCTAATACTACCCTGCATGGAGGAAAGGAAGATTTACTTCCATTTCATCCATTATAAGTTCATGCTAAAAACATACAACTCTGCCCTTCACCTCTCCAAAGAAACCTATTTCAACACCCTCATCACCTCGCTGTCCAATAACTCTAAACGTCTCTTTGACACGTTCCAGTCCCTACTCAACCCAAGAGTGCAGGCCCCAACCACAGATCTCCGCGCTGACGATCTGGCCAATTACTTCAAAGAAAAAATTGACCACATTCGACAGGAAATCATCTTCCCAATCTCTTCATACCATGCACTGTCCTCCCTCCCCCACTGCATCTAGTTCACTCTCTGAATTTGAACCAGTTACAAAAGAAGAAGTAATCAGGCTCCTTGCATCTTCTCGCCCAACCACTTGCACCAGTGACCCCATTCCGTCACATCTCCTCCAGTCCCTTTCCCCAGCTGTCACCTCTCACCTAACAAAAATATTCAACCTTTCTCTCACTTCCGGTATTTTTCCATCCTCATTTAAGCATGCCATCATACATCCATTACTTAAAAAACCATCCCTCGATCAAAACTGTGCCACTAATTATAGACCTGTCTCTAATCTTCCCTTCATCTCTAAACTCCTCGAACGCCTGGTCCACTCCCGTCTTATACGCTATCTCTCAGATAACTCTCTTCTCGACCCTCTTCAATCACAGCCATTGGTATTTGACACAGTTGTATTTATGGGAGCAGTAGTGTTTGCTGCATTCAAGTTTTGTCCTAGTCTTGATATGTAATCTACGGAATCCATGGATGACTGCATGGTGTCCTGTCCCATGTAATGCAGTGGCAGTGTGAGTAGATACTCTGACCGAATAGGTTTCATTCCGTCTGTGTTTAACACATTAAAATAGGAGGAAAACCGAGTATACTGGGTTAAAAGCACAATACTTTATTATAACATCTCTAATATAACAAACAGTACAAAAATATCTAAAACCAAAAATGGATGTATCGATAATCCCCGGGACTCATCAGTCCACCATGGCTGTAGAAGATAACCCAATGGTACAGCGCTAGTACCCCATATAACAAACAGATCCAACAACCAAGTGGTTAAATATAGGCACAGTATGCTAGCACAGCGCTTACCAAGAAGAGGGTTTTGTAAGTAGTAAGTACACAAAGCCAGGTGGCTGGTGGGACCGGGTCGGATCTTGCAGGCGCCCCAACGTAGGTTTCGCTCTTTTAGTACGCAGCTTTTTCAAGGGGATGCCGCCATAGATCAGGAAGGACCTTTTATGCGCCATGTTACATCACCTGGGGCCGGTCACATGTCATGAGACGGCCAATCATCTTGGCATAAGTGGCGCATGCGTCCGGCGGCCCGCGGGTCCCGTCCCGGCCGACGGCGTCAAGCACAAGCGCACGCCCGGCGACAGAACGTCACCGCGCACGCGCGAGAGGCTCAAGAGACGCCGCGGCCGAAAGAGGAGACCGCGGCAGCCGAGCGCATGCGCACAGCCGGATAACCATAAGAAGAGGGGGAGAGAGGGGGTAAGAGACACACATATATCCGCCGAAGTACAAAGTCCACCACAAATAACAAAAATCCACTAGTGCAATCATATTCCATTTGTCCAATTAGATTCCAGGATAATATTCATAGTGGATAATCCTTCAACGGCTGTGATGTCTCTGCGTAGCCTATATTCTTGCCATAATATCAACTTCCATCCACCTCTCTATAGTTCCCACCTCTAACGCCCAGGTGTAGGCTTTCGATCCCCCTAACCCGAAGAGACCCCGCGTCACAGTTATGGAAAGTCCTGAAGTGACGCGGAATCGTCTTCAGGCCGGAGGGATCGACCACCGCCCTGGCCGCGCCAATGTCTCGAACGTGCTCACGCACCCTAACCCTGAACTCCCGAGACGTAAGGCCTACATAGATCTTAGGACAAGCACATGTAGCATAATAGATGACATTTTTTGTGCTACACGTAATGTGCTGTCTAATTTGGAATTGTCTCAGCCCGTCGGAAGTTTCAAAGGTAGAAGTGCGCTGGACATTGGCGCATGCCACACAGTGGCCACACTGAAAGCAGCCCAAGGGGGGGCCCCTAGTGCCAAAGATGTTATTAATAGGAGGAATATAGTGACTCCTAACTAATAAGTTGCCAATATTTGGCGCCCTTCTAGCAGTCATGGCAGGGAAGTCACCCAAACTGGCCCCCAGGGCGGGCTCTGTCTTCAAGATAGACCAATGTCTATTCAGAATACCTCTGATGTTAGACCATTCATGATTATAGGTACCAATGAACCTAATGGTATTCTTCTCCCCTCCTTTTTTGTGTCTCTTGGTTGCATATAACAAGTCACCCCGCCGAGTCTTCCTTGCTCTATCAAATCCACGTTTGATGCATCTACGGCTATAGCCGCGTGCCTCAAAGCGGGATTGTAAATCAGCTGCTTGGTTATAAAATTTCTGGTCAGTTGAGCAGATTCGTCCGACCGGGACAGCTCTGATGGTGGCAGGGTTGTGGGCCGAATCAGCGCGAATCAAAGAATTGACGGACGTTGGCTTACGAAAGACATCAGTCTGGATACATCGAGTGCCATCGAGTTCCAGCGTGATGTCTAAGAAATCAATCCTATTTGGATCATGTTGATAAGTCAACCAGATGTTAAACTGATTCGCGTTTAGTCTGCGCATAAAGTCCTCGAGCTGCTGTGGAGTCCCCGCCCACATGAAAAAAATATCATCAATATAACGAAACCAGCACAGCACATGGTCGGCGGCCCCCGCGCCCTCGTCGCCAAATAAGGATCTCTCCCAGTATCCCAGGAAGAGATTAGCGTACGAGGGCGCACAGGCCGCACCCATGGCTGTGCCGCGCTTCTGTAAATAAAATACGTCTTTAAAGACAAAAAAGTTATGGGTTAGGATAAAACACAGCAGCTCGAGGATCAATTCACACACAGAGCTGTCCAGGTCGGAGGTCCCCAAGAAAAAACGAACCGCTTCAAGACCATGTGTATGATCTATGCATGTATATAGAGTCTGGATATCGGCGGTGACCAGCAACACTTGTTCAGGGTTAGGGTGCATGAGCACGTTCGAGACATTGGCGCGGCCAGGGCGGTGGTCGATCCCTCCGGCCTGAAGACGATTCCGCGTCACTTCAGGACTTTCCATAACTGTGACGCGGGGTCTCTTCGGGTTAGGGGGATCGAAAGCCTACACCTGGGCGTTAGAGGTGGGAACTATAAAAAACTTTTAGCCCAACGAGAGGCAAGCTGGATAGTGTGCCTCAATACAATGGTACCATACGGGCTAAACGAGTCGTTGAGCTTTGCGTCATTCTTATGATCTTATACATATTTCCAAACAGGTCATGAAAACGTCCCCATTTCCATTATATCTTTGCTCCCCCGGGATCTTGATTTGGATCCTTTGTTTTTATATTGTTTTTAATTTTTTGTTTTATTCTCTTTATATCTTCAGTTATGCTCAGGATATGGACTTTAATGCGCCTATTCGTGCCCATAGTGATTCGGTGGCAATCTAGAGAGGTGGATGGAAGTTGATATTATGGCAAGAATATAGGTTACGCAGAGACATCACAGCCGTTGAAGGATTATCCACTATGAATATTATCCTGGAATCTAATTGGACAAATGGAATATGATTGCACTAGTGGATTTTTGTTATTTGTGGTGGATTTTGTACTTCGGCGGATATATGTGTGTCTCTTACCCCCTCTCTCCCCCTCTTCTTATGGTCATCCGGCTGTGCGCATGCGCTCGGCTGCCGCGATCTCCTCTTTCGGCCGCGGCGTCTCTTGAGCCTCTCGCGCGTGCGCGGTGACGTTCTGTCGCCGCGCGTGCGCGCTTGTGCTTGACGCCGTCGGCCGGGACGGGACCCGCGGGCCGCCGGACGCATGCGCCACTTATGCCAAGATGATTGGCCGTCTCATGACATGTGACCAGCCCCAGGTGATGTAACATGGCGCATAAAAGGTCCTTCCTGATCTATGGCGGCATCCCCTTGAAAAAGCTGCATACTAAAAGAGCGAAACGTACGTTGGGGCGCCTGCAAGATCTGACCCGGTCCCACCAGCCACCTGGCTTTGTGTACTTACTACTTACAAAACCCTCTTCTTGGTAAGCGCTGTGCTAGCATACTGTGCCTATATTTAACCACTTGGTTGTTGGATCTGTTTGTTATATGGGGTACTAGCGCTGTACCATTGGGTTATCTTCTACAGCCATGGTGGACTGATGAGTCCGGGGGATTATCGATACATCCATTTTTGGTTTTAGATATTTTTGTACTGTTTGTTATATTAGAGATGTTATAATAAAGTATTGTGCTTTTAACCCAGTATACTCGGTTTTCCTCCTATTTTCATGCATTTATGGAGTGGGTTAACATGTGGCTCTTGTTGGAGAGATATCTTCCTGTTTAATCTATACGGGATTTAGTCAGTATGTGGTTTTCTGGCATTCTGATGTTATTACTGTGTTTAACACAGTAGCATTTGTGTAGGCAGTATATTTTTTTGCTGTATTTAAATTTTGTCCAGTTTCTATAACTTTGAAGACTTATGAAAGTCTGCATTGTGTCCTGTTGCATATAATGCAGTTGCGGTGTAAGTATTTACTCTGATCGCACTTTTTGGATACAACGTTTTCAGGATGATGTGCAACAGCTAATATAGCTGATGTCTTGTTTAGCACCGTGACTGTAGGTGTGATTCTTTAATGAGATTGGACACACAAAACTATTCATGGGTTAAGGTACCTTCACACATAACGATATCGTTGCTTTTAGTGACGTAGCAACGATATCGTTAAGGAAATCGTTATGTGTGACAGCGACCAACTATCAGGCCCCTGCTGGGAGATCGTTGGTCGCTGAACAAAGTCCAGAACTTTATTTCGTCGCTGGATCTTCTGTGGACATTGCTGGATCGGCGTGTGTGACACCGATCCAGCGATGTCTTCACTGGTAACCAGGGTAAACATCGGGTTACTAACCGCTGTCTGTCCCCGGCGCTGTGCTTCTCTGCACTCCTCCTGCACTGGCTGTGAGCGTCGGTCAGCCGGGAAGCAGAGCGGTGACGTCACCGCTCTGCTTTCCGGCCGCTGTGCTCACAGCCAGTGCAGGAGCAGTGCAGAGAAGCTGAGCACCGGGGACAGACAGCGGTAGGTAAGTATGTAGTGTTTTTTTTTTTTTACTTTTACGCTGGTAACCAGGGTAAACATCGGGTTACTAAGCGCGGCCCTGCGCTTAGTAACCCGATGTTTACCCTGGTTACCGGCATCGTTGGTCGCTGGAGAGCTGTCTGTGTGACAGCTCTCCAGCGACCAAACAGCGACGCTGCAGCGATCCGGATCGTTCTCGGTATCGCTGCAGCGTCGCTTAATGTGAAGGGGCCTTTAGAATACCAATTGACCTTGGCTTTGTTACATGTTTTATGTATTGGTATGGGATATTAGCAAGCTGGGTACAAAATATATAGATCGTTAATTCATGTCTACTAGGTATTTTGAATTCTCATGCCAAAAACAAACAAACAAAAAAAAAAACGTTGAACATTTAATAGGGTTGTTTTCTCAGCATGCTCTATCACCAAGCTTTACAAATCAGGAGGTGTTCATGATGTAGCGTTATACGCACCTGCTATTATTTGAATCTGTATTTAAGCTGTCTTGCCGTTAGATATTTGTCTTTCCGTTTTTGAGGCATTATTTTAATTCAATGTGTGTAGTGTCTTGTAGCAATAAAGTTATATCTTTTTACCAAAAAAACCAACAACACTCTTTTTGATTTTCGTGCAGTTTAATAATTGCGTGGTTGATCAGGATGTTTAGATGTTACATACTTAGGCAGTTAACTGGTTCATGCAGCTTTACATGAACACTCGATCCTTACACTATGGCTGGTCCGAATAACTATAGCAATTGTTACCATCCACCTCTCGTGTCTCCCCTCTTCCTCATAGATTGTAAGCTTGCGAGCAGGGCCCTCATTCCTCCTGGTATCTGTTTTGAACTGTGTTTTTTGTTATGCTGTAATGTCTATTGTCTGTACAAGTCCCCTCTATAATTTGTAAAGCGCTGCGGAATATGTTGGCTCTATATAAATAAAATTATTATTATTATTTACTCCAAGACCAATATTTCTAATGATACCCGTGGCCTGCTGGGGTAAGTGACGGAGTCAGCGACTTGTGCTCCGTCACAACTCTTAACAGTATGGGTGTCTTGAGAACATCGATTCTGTTAACAACGTAGCAGACAAGGCAGCCCATGACTAGACAGGTCCTTCTGGCATTTGCCCGAATTGCCAGATGGCCAGTCTGGCCCTGGTCACTGTCTACAGTGAAGGCTGTTCATGTGTATGCATGTTTATCTAAACACATTCATTAATAAATGATTGCTTTTTTATGCTGATAACTAGTTAGAATTATATTTTCACTGTATTATATGGATTGTTACAATTTCCCAATATGTTGCTTACTGATTAGTGATAGTGACATTTATTTTTAAATAACGTATTAAAAAAATTGATTACTGTCATTGTTTTTATGCCATTGTTTTGTAGGTATTTTATGGGGAAAAAAACATCTCGGGTTTTTACGTTTCTGCTTTTATCTACTATATAATTGTCTAAGGGTCACTTCCATCTTTCTGTCCTTCTGTCTTTCTGTCACGGTTATTCATTCGCTGATTGGTCTCGCCAGCTGCCTGTCATGGCTGCCGCGACCAATCAGCGACGGGCACAGTCCGGAAGAAAATGGCCGCTCCTTACTCCCCGCAGTCAGTGCCTGTCGCCCGCATACTCCCCTCCGGTCACCGCTAACACAGGGTTAATGCCAGCGGTAACGGACCGCATTATGCCGCGGGTAACGCACTCCGTTACCGCCGCTATTAACCCTGTGTGACCCCAACTTTTTACTATTGACGCTGCCTATGCGGCATCAATAGTAAAAAATGTAATGCTAAAAATAATAAAAAAAATAAAAAAAACTGCTATACTCACCCTCTATAGTCCGCTGAGCTGCTCGCGCCGGCCGCCATCTTCCGTTGCAGGTTCCGTTGGCAAATATGGTATGGGAGAAGGACCTGCCATGACGTCACGGTCATGTGACCGCGACGTCATCACAGGCCCTGCGCGCCTGCGCTAGAAAGACCTGCCATGACGTCACGGTCATGTGACCACGACGTCATCACAGGTCCTGCGCTCATACCAACCCTGGGACGGGAAGCTGCCGTGGACTACAAGGGGCCCTCGGAAAGGTGAGTATATGTTTATTTTTTTATTTTTTAAACTGTGACACCCCTGGCTGGCCAATATACTACGTGGCTGGGCAATATACTACGTGGCTCTGTGCTGTATACTACTTCGCTGTGCAATATACTACATGGCTCTGTGCTGTATACTACGTCACTGGGCAATATACTACGTAAATGGGCAATATACTACGTAACTTGGCAATATACTACGTGGCTCTGTGCTGTATACTACGTCACTGGGCAATATACTACGTCACTGGGCAATATACTACGTGGCTGCGCAATATACTACATCACTGGGCAATATGCTACGTAACTGGGCAATATACTATGTGGCTGGGCAATATACTACGTCACTGGGCAATATACTACGTAACTGGGCAATATACTACATCACTGGGCAATATACTACGTAACTGGGCAATATACTATGTGGCTGGGCAATATACTACGTCACTGGGCAATATACTACGTAACTGGGCAATATACCCTGTGACTGGGCAATATACTACGTGGTTGGGCAATATACTATGTAGCTGGGCAATATACTACGTGGACATGCATATTCTAGAATACCCGATACGTTAGAATCGGGCCACCATCTAGTTTATCTATAATGTGCTGGTATAAACAGAAGCATTTGTACATACCAGCACAATATGCCTGTAGAGAAAATGAGTACCATTTTGATGTTTAGGCATAGAACATACTTTCACACATATGCAGCCTGTAAGGGTATGCTCATGCTGTGTTTTTTCCCCATTTTTTTTGGCAGAAAAGGCCACAAAAAGTGCTGGTAAAATTCTGAAGAATGGATCTATTCATTTCTATGTAACAACAGCTTGCTATTCATATGTTCATACTTTTCTTTTCATGTTAAGCTTTATAACAGCAGTCAATGGGAAAGCTAAAAAATAGCCTGTAAAATGCCTTCGCATTTTTTTGTTTCTTGTTTCTAGTGTTTACGTGTACTGTGTTTACTGAATTCCAATACATGCTAGCAAGTTCTTCATAATGGATTTCAAAAAATGTCTTGAAAACAATGGCCCAAAAAATGCTGATGAAAAAGACTTGAAAAACCTTGGCAGAGAAAAAACGTCAAAAAATGCACATGAAATGAACAAAAATATACTAAAAAAGATGCGCCAGATTTACAAAACCCCCAAAAAAGGGAGTAACTGAAGCGTTTTCTGCTTAAGGAATGGATGTTGTTAACCATCAGTAACAGACGCAGTGTGAACATATCCTTAATGTTTTGTCTTCCATACTAGAGGTCCAGAGTTTGAGTAATGGGGAAAAAAACTGCTAAAAGAAAAGCAAAAAACATCTGCTGAGCATCAAAAATGCCTGGTGGGCCCCTCTGCTGAAAGTCCTGTGTCGTCGTCGTTGGAGAAATTACCAACACAAAACACTTTTATTTTAACCAAATTAAAATGTAGTATCAGGGAAAAAAAATCAAAAACGTGTATCATATAGTCCCTTTAAAAATCTCTTTTAATGAAAAAAAGTATTAAAAATACCCTCCCAGTGCAAAACTACACAACACAATAAATGGTCTGACAATAACCTATCAAAGGCCCTAATCTTGCCTGCTGTCCCTTCCTATCAGTGGGGGCTGGCACCCTATTAGATATGATTTTTTGGCGCCCCCGCTCCACGGCGGCTGTCCCAAAACATAGCCCTGATAGTTCCCTAATATGCTATAGGTGGGAAAACAAAAAGCAAATAAGAGATGAAAAGATAGTGCTTATTGATTAAAGAACCTTAGGTTATTGTACCATTTGCCCACCTTTATACCAATGACGTGTACTAGTCTACAGAGAAATCCAATATAGCTCTTATGGGACCCATATACAATGAATATACATCATGGACCCTTTTCAACTAATTAAGACCTGCACGCAAAAACCAAGGGGCTGTAAGACTAGCTTTTCAGCATGGTTTACACAGCATGTTTTATACACAACCAATTCGCCACTTTAAGTGCAGAACAATACACATAGATATATACTACATGGCTATTGAAAGTAAAATGAAAAGATAAACAAGGTTGGGGTTTAACCCAAACTTAGCTTTCAGCCTCGACGCGTTTCCCCGTTCATACGGTTCATTAGGAGGCACACAATGCAGAGCCAGACCAGGTCCAGGGAATTTCTGTCTTCATGCATAAGGAGAGATAGTAAGCTGCAAAAGGCTGAAGGATGAGGTTAGAAAACAAAGGCGAGTGGCAGATGGGGAGAGGGGAAAACTAATGGGGATGTTAAAGTCCCTGATGATGAGGATGGGGATGTCACAGGATAGAAAATGTGGAAGCCGTGTGGCAAAGTGATCAAGGAACTGACGGGAGGGCCCTGGAGGACGATACACAACTGCCTCTCGCAAGGAGAAGGGGATGTAGAATCTGACAGTGTGTACTTTTTGGATTCATGACAACTCTGGCTCTGCTTTCATTTAAACATTGTTTTTTGCTTTTGTGCCAGCAAGGGTTAATGTCAGTTTTCTTGGCTGCAAGCTGCTGAGTTGCTAGGTCAGCGACCACTTGCACCATCCTTTAAATAGTCACATGATGCATCAGCTGACAGTTGGTGATTATTATTATATACTAGATGGTGAGCCGATTCTAACGCATTGGGTATTCTAGAATATGTATGTGTTAGGGGTCGAATTCCCGCCTCTGCACATGGGGAATCTCGGGCCATCTCCGCTGCGGTCTCCCATTCTTCTCCTGCCGCAGTGGAGCCTGCTCAGCGGAGACGTCAGTCCCAGCGTCTTGCTCAGTCTGACTCTGTACAAAGAGTTACTGCTGCTTTTCCTGCTTCTGCCATTGAAGCCAGTGCTGGGCAGCGTCGAGCAGACGCTTCTAGGACTAAGTCCTGCTTTTCTCGTTCTGAGCATGCCCAGAGTAAGATCTCTCAGTGGAGATCGAGGGTCACATGTTCAGATACTGCAGCTAAATCCATTGGTCCTTCAGGAAGGTCCTGTAGGTGCTCAGGCTCTGTGGCAGCCTCTCATTGGTCCTTCTAGGAAGGTCATGTACTTGCTGCAACTATTTAAAGCTCGAATGGCCGCACGGCCATGCGCTAGTATCTTTCTAAGTTATGTGCTTTGCGCCAGTGTGGTCATGTAAGACTGTGTTCAGGGACCCGGCTGAAATAAGCCCCTAGAATGCTGGCACCTCCGGCAAGGAGATTGTGTTTGTGTGTATTTAGGGACCTGGCTGAAATAAGCCCCTAGAATGCTGGCACCTCCAGCGAGGAGTTTTGTTTGCATGCAAGACCTCTGACTGCTCTCAGTTGGGTAGTTAGCCTGTGCCTCTGTGAAGTCTAACAGGGCGCAGTGCTTTGCTTTCACGGCTACTCTGTGAAATAACAGAGCTAGTTCATACCGCCATATAGTGCCGCCGTTTGCTAGCAGCAGGTTCTCCTGCACGGTGGACCCAGGGCTGCGAACGCATCTATAACAATAAAACATCTATATTTACTCGGTGCGTTCCGCTAGAATACTAGCGCCAGGGTCTGGCTAGTAAATGCGGACATTTAGCAATCCTTGCGGTATATCTAGCAGCTAGAGGGTAGGTTGGCGGCTCTCGAGAGCACAACCTCAGCTGTGGATGTAACAGCAGTTGCTGTACAGGCTGCTAGCGTGGCTGCAGCAACCTTGTCCACTGCCACCCCTGTTCCGACATTATCTCGCCTCCCGCTGCCAGAAAATTTTTCTGGAGATAGTAAATCTTGTAGGGGATTCGTAAGTCAGTGCTCTATTTACCTCGAGCTCCTGGCTGCACGTTTTCCACAGAGCGGGCAAAGGTGGGATTTATTGTGTCTCTCTTGTCGGACAGGGCGCTGGAATGGGCTACGCCGCTGTGGGAGCATGGCAATCATGTGGTGCAGAGTGCTCCGTTGTTCCTGAGCACTCTGAAACAGGTCTTTTTAGGACCTCGAGTCACCCATGACACGGCGCTCCAACTGCTGGCATTAACTCAGGGTTTGTCCTTGGTCAGCCATATTGCCGTCCACTTCCGTACCCTAGCATCTGAGCTGGACTGGTCGGATGAAGCCCTTATCCCCATATTTTGGAGGGGGCTGGCTGACCACGTGAAGGATGCTCTGGCCACTAGGGAGATTCCTGTCACACTGGAGGAGTTAATAACTGTCTCCACTCGTATTGACCTCCGTTTTAACGAGCGGAGGTTAGAGCGAGCCCAGTGTAGGCAGAGGTTTCGGCTGGCTCCCACCTTCGCCAAACCTCTGGAATCACCGGTCCTGGTCCCTGAGTCACATGAGGCCAGGGAAGTGTCACGAGCAGGATCTAAGTCCCAGACCGCTTGTGCACTCAAGGTCTGTCATGTTTGCCAGCATATCGATATATAATCACTGCACTCGTACTCAGAAGCTTGCTTTGATATAGGTGAAAAAGTTTATTGAAACAATTGTGGCAAAAAGGAAATGTTTGCCAGCAGTCAGGGCATCTTGCCACCAGATGTCCCCAGCGGTCGAGGAAACGTTTGCCTCCAAATTGTCCTTTAAGGGGATAATTACTATAGGCTCATCCTCCCACTCGGTAGAGCTCTGCGTGGATTCTGGGGCGGAGGGCAATTTTATGTCTTCTGCCTACGCCCAACGACATGCAATACCCCGGTAATGCTAGCTCAACCAGTAACGGTACGAGTGGTGAATGGGTCGACACTGCCCTCACAGATAACGCACCAGACCATCTCTTTTACTCTGTCAATGTCGCCATCCCATCAGGAGATTATATCTCTGCTCATCATTCCTGAGGGAATTGATGAGGTCCTGTTGGGGATACCTTGGCTACGGTACCACTCTCCTCATATCGAGTGGTCCTCAGGCAGAATTTTGGGATGGGGTGAATCTTGTGGGGGTAGGTGTCAGAGGGAGTGCATTCAGGTTGCTACTACAGAGGTACCCGCAGATCTATCCTCTCTCCCCAAGCAATATTGGTCCTATGCGGACGTGTTCTCCAAAAAGGCGGCGGAGACCCTTCCGCTCCATTGCCCCTATGACTGTCCTATTGATCTCTTGCCTGGTGCTGAGCCTCCTCGGGGTCGAGTTTATCCGTTATCTCTCCCGGAGATGGAGGCAATGTCTCAGTACATTCAAGAGAATCTGGCAAGAGGGTTCATCAGGAAGTCAGTGTCACCTGCTGGGGCAGGGTTCTTTTTCGTGCAGAAGAAGAATGGGGAACTACATCCATGCATAGATTATAGGGGTCTTAACGTCATCACCGTTAAGAATAAGTATCCTTTGCCCCTGATATCTGAGCTTTTTGATAGGCTTCGGGGAGCAAGGGTATTTACTAAATTAGATCTGCGGGGTGCTTACAACCTGATTCGCATCCGAGAGGGGGACAAATGGAAGACGGCTTTTAACACCAGGGATGGGCACTATAAATATCTGGTGATGCCCTTCGGGCTCTGTAATGCCCCAGCCGTTTTCCAAGACTTTGTGAAAGACATCTTCCGGGATATGCTCTCCACCTCGGTCGTAGTCTATCTGGATGATATTCTCATCTACTCTCCAGATATTGACTCCCACCGGAGAGATGTTTGCAAAGTCTTCGACCTCCTACGGGCAAACTCCCTCTATGCCAAGTTGGAGAAGTGTGTGTTCGAGCAGGAGTCCTTACCTTTCCTGGGCTATATCATCTCCGCCCAGGGATTGGCTATGGATCCTGCCAAACTACAGGCTGTGATGGACTGGCAGGAACCCCATTCTCTTAAAGCGGTGCAGCGCTTTATGGGGTTCATTAACTACTATCGCCAGTTCATTCCACACTTCTCAACTTTGGTAGCTCCCTTGGTTGCCCTCACCAAGAAGGGAGCAAATCCCAAATTGTGGTCTGAGGAGGTCTCCAAGGCCTTTATCTCCATTAAGTCACACTTCGCTAGCGCTCCCATCCTACATTGCCCCGATGTAGATAAGCCATTTATAATGGAGGTGGATGCCTCATCTGTTGGTGCTGGAGCAGTCCTTTTCCAAAAGGATGCTCAAGGTGGGAAGCATCCTTGCTTCTTCTTCTCTAAGACCTTCTCACCAGCAGAGAGGAATTATTCCATCGGGGACAGGGAGTTGCTAGCCATGAAGTTGGCTTTCTCGGAGTGGAGACATCTCTTGGAGGGAGCTCGTTTTCCCTTCCAAGTCTTCACAGATCACAAGAATTTGGTTTACCTGCAGACAGCCCAGCGGTTAAATTCTCGCCAGGCCAGATGGTCCTTGTTTTTCTCCCGCTTTCATTTTACCCTTGCCGACGCTCTCTCTCGTCCTGTTGTATCATCTTTGGAGGAGGAAGAGGAGCCTTGGCTTATTGTCCCCACCGAGAACCTGAGAACTTTGGCTCCGGTTTCGCTAGAGTCTGTGCCTCCGGGCAAGACTTTTGTACCATCCAGTTTGCGACTGGAGGTTCTCTCTTGGGCTCACTCGTCCAGGGTAGGTGGACATTTTGGTTCCAAAAGGACATCTGAGTTACTGGCGAGGACATACTGGTGGCCGCATATGGCTTGTGATGTCGCAGACTATGTTCGGGCGTGTGTCTCTCGCTCCAAGAACAAGTCTCCTCGGCAACGGCCAGCTGGGTTGCTTTATCCTCTGCCGTTGGTGGACAGGCCCTGGGAGATGGTCGGGATGGACTTTGTGGTAGGCTTACCCAAGTCTCATAGCTGCACCATTATCTGGGTGATCATCGACCATTTTTCCAAAATGGTTCATTTGGTGCCTCTTCCACGGCTACCTTCTGCACGGGCTCTGGCAGCGTTGTTCATCAAGCATATCTTTCGCCTAGACGGTATGCCGGACAAGATTGTCAGTGACCGGGGTCCCCAGTTTGCGTCTCGGTTCTGGAGAGAGCTTTGTCATCTGCTCAGTATTGAGTTGAATCTCTCCTCGGCATATCATCCCGAGACGAATGGGTTGGTTTAGAGGGCCAATCAAACTCTGGTCACATATTTACGACATTTTGTTTCTGCCAGGCAGGATGACTGGGCATCCTTGTTACCATGGGTAGAGTTTGCCCTTAACAACACTGTAGGCGACTCCACCGGTCAGACTCCTTTCCTCCTTAATTACGGCCAGCATCCGCGGGTTCCTGTGCCTATGCCCGTGTCCTCTGCTGACTCCAGGGTGGCAGACTGGGCAGTGGAGGCACGGGACATTTGGGACCGCACTCAGGATGCCATCCGGACCTCCAAGGAGAGAATAAGGTCCTCCGCCGATGCACATCAGCGCCCCGCCCCTACCTTTGCTCCTGGCGACTTAGTGTGGCTCTCTGCCCGTAACATCAGGCTGCGTGTTGAGTCCACTAAGTTTGCACCTCGCTACTTGGGTCCCTTCAAGGTCCTCGAACAGGTTAATCCTGTGGTCTACCGTCTAGCCCTTCCTCCACGCCTTGGTATCACCGACACCTTTCATGTGTCCCTCCTTAAGCCCGTATACACGTCCCTGTTTTATGAGTCATCTCCCGGGACATCGGGTTCGTCTATGGACGATTACGAGGTGAACGCTATTTTGGAGTGCAAGGTGGTACGTGGCAAAAAATTTTATTTGGTGGACTGGAAGGGTTATGGCCCTGAGGATAGGTCCTGGGAGCCTGCTGAGCACATTCAGGCTCCGCAGCTCATTGCCGCCTTCGAGCGTAGCGAGGCCCAAGGAGGGGGGTAATGTTAGGGGTCGAGTTCCCACCTCTGCACAGGGGGAATCTCAGGCCATCTCCGCTACAGTCTCCCATTCTTCTCCTGCCGCAGTGGAGCCTGCTCAGCGGAGACGTCAGTCCCAGCGTCTTGCTCAGTCTGACTCTGTACAAAGAGTTACTGCTGTTTTTCCTGCTTCTGCCATTGAAGCCAGTGCTGGGCAGCGTCGAGCAGATGCTTCTAGGACTAAGTCCTGCTTTTCTCGTTCTGAGCATGCCCAGAGTAAGATCTCTCAGTGGAGATCGAGAGTCACATGTTCAGATACTGCAGCTAAATCCATTGGTCCTTCAGGAAGGTCCTGTAGGTGCTCAGGCTCTGTGGCAGCCTCTCATTGGTCCTTCTAGGAAGGTCATGTACTTGCTGCAACTATTTAAAGCTCGAATGGCCGCACGGCCATGCGCTAGTATCTTTCTAAGTTATGTGCTTTGCGCCAGTGTGGTCATGTAAGACTGTGTTCAGGGACCCGGCTGAAATAAGCCCCTAGAATGCTGGCACCTCCGGCAAGGAGATTGTGTTTGTGTGTATTCAGGGACCTGGCTGAAATAAGCCCCTAGAATGCTGGCACCTCTGGCGAGGAGTTTTGTGTGCATGCATGACCACTAACGCAGCCCACACAGTATATAACACTGCCCACATAGTATATAACACTGCCCACGTAGTATATAGCAGCCATGTAATATATAACTCAGCCCACGCAGTATATAACATTGCCCACATAGTATATAATAACACTGCCCACATAGTATATAGCAGCCATGTAGTATATAACGCAGCCCACCCAGTATATAACATTGCCCACATAGTATATAACACTGCCCACATAGTATATAGCAGCGATGTAGTATATAACGCAGCCCACACAGTAATTAACACTGCCCACGTAGTATATAGCAGCCATGTAGTACATCTCAACTTACAATCACTCTCTGAGTCCCTTCTCCCTCTCACAGACATAGCCTTCCTTCATGACACAGATGCTGCTGCCACTTTTTATAACACCACAATAACAACAACACTCGATTCGGCCACCCCACTCATGCATAGTAAAACTCGTACAATTAACAGGCAGCCCTGGCTGACCAGCCTGACCAAAGAATTGAGACGGGCTTCCAGGATTGCTGAGCGGAGATGGAAGCGATCCCACTCTGCCGACCACTTCACTGCATACAAGCAGTCCCTCGCCAGCTTCAAGTCTGCGCTCACTGCCGCAAAACAAACTTACTTCTCATCCCTCATATCCTCCCTGTCCCACAACCCTAAACAGCTTTTCAACACTTTCAATTCTCTACTCCGTCCCCCCGCACCTCCTTCCTCCCCCCTCATTTCTGCTGATGACTTCGCCTCTTTCTTTAAACAGAAGATCGATACGATCAGAGAAAGCTTTGGCCCACAGCGCCCACTGCCCCTCTTAGCTGCTCAACCCTGCTCCTCCAAAACCAGCTTCTCCACCATGACAGAAGATCAGCTCTCCACCCTCCTGTCAAGATCACACCTCACCACCTGCACGCTTGACCCGCTCCCATCCCACCTCATCCCTAACCTTTCCACGGTCTTCATCCCAACCCTAACGCACCTCTTCAACCTCTCACTCACAACAGGTGTCTTTCCCTCATCCTTCAAGCATGCCAAGATCACACCCATCCTCAAAAAGCCCTCCCTCGACCCATCCTCTGTGTCTAGCTATCGCCCAATATCTCTTCTCCCTTATGCCTCCAAATTGCTGGAGCAACACGTCCATCTTGAACTGTCCTCCCACTTCTCCTCCTGCTCCCTCTTTGATCGGTTACAATCAGGCTTCCGTTCCCATCACTCAACTGAAACTGCCCTAACTAAAGTCACCAATGACCTACTAACTGCCAGGAGCAAGCGACACTACTCTGTCCTCCTTCTCCTGGACTTGTCTTCTGCCTTTGACACTGTAGACCACTCCCTTTTGCTACAAATCCTCTCATCCCTTGGCATCACAGACTTGGCCCTTTCCTGGATCTCGTCATATCTGACAGACCGAACATTCAGTGTCTCCCTCCCCCACACCACCTCCTCACTTCGCCCCTTGTCAGTCGGTGTTCCTCAAGGCTCTGTTCTAGGACCCCTACTCATCTCCATCTACACTTTCGGCCTGGGACAGCTCATAGAATCCCACGGTATGCAGTACCATCTCTACGCTGACGACACGCAGATCTACCTCTCCGGACCTGACCTCTCCTCCTTGCTTACCAAAATCCCGCACTGTCTGTCTGCCATTTCAGCCTTCTTTTCTGCTCGCTTTCTACAACTGAACATGGACAAAACAGAATTCATCATCTTTCCCCCATCTCACTCTACCCCTCCACCAGACCTATCCATCAATGTCAATGGCTGCTCACTATCCCCAGTCCCACACGCCCGGTGCCTCGGGGTGATCCTCGACTCTGCCCTCTCTTTCAAGCCACATATCCAAGCCCTTGCCTCCTCCTGTCGTCTCAAACTCAAAAATATTTCCCGGATCCGTGCTTTCCTTGACCGCAACACTGCAAAAACGCTAGTGCATGCCCTTATCATCTCCCGCCTCGACTACTGCAACCTCCTACTCTCTGGACTTCCCTCTAGCACTCTGGCACCACTCCAATCCATCCTACACTCTGCTGCCCGACTAATCCACCTGTCCCCCCGCTATTCCCCAGCCTCTCCCCTGTGTCAAGCCCTTCACTGGCTTCCTATCGCCCAGAGACTCCAGTTCAAAACCCTCACACTGACATACAAAGCCATCCACAACCTGTCTCCTCCATACATCTGTGACATGGTCTCCCGGTACCTACCTACACGCGACCTCCGATCCTCCCAAGACCTCCTTCTCTACTCCCCTCTCATCTCTTCTTCCCATAACCGCATCCAAGACTTCTCCCGTGCTTCCCCCATACTCTGGAACTCTCTACCCCAACACATCAGACTTGCGCCTACCATAGAAACCTTCAAAAAGAACCTGAAGACTCATCTCTTCCGACAAGCCTACAGCCTGCAGTGATCCTCAACCTACTGAACAGCCGCACAGCCAGCTCTTCCCTCTCCTAGTGTATCCTCACCCACCCCCTGCAGACTGTGAGCCCTCGCGGGCAGGGTCCTCCCTCCTTATGTACTCGTGTGCCTTGTTATCTGCTCATGTTTAATGTATTTGTCTATATTTGCCCCGTATTCACATGTAAAGCGCCATGGAATAAATGGCGCTATAAAAATGTATAATAATAATAAAATAATAATAATGTAGTATATAACTCAGCCCACGCAGTATATAACATTGCCCACATAGTATATAACACTGTCCACATAATATATAGCAGCGATGTAGTATATAACGCAGCCCACACAGTATATAACACTGCCCACGTAGTATATAGCAGCCATGTAGTATATCTCAGCCCACGCAGTATATAACATTGCCCACATAGTATATAATAACACTGCCCACATAGTATATAGCAGCCATATAGTATATAACGCAGGCCACGCAGTATGTAACACTGCCCACGTAGTATATAGCAGCCATGTAGTGTATAACACAGCCCAGGCAGTATATAACATTGCGCACATAGTATATAACACTGCCCACGTAGTACGTAGCAGCCATGTAGTATATAACGCAGGCCACGCAGTATGTAACACTGCCCACGTAGTATAAAGCAGCCATGTAGAGTATCACGCAGCCCACGCAGTATATAACATTGCCCACATAGTATATAACACTGCCCACGTAGTACATAGTAGCCATGTAGTATATATCGCAGCCCACGCAGTATGTAACAAGCCCACATAGTATATAGCAATGTGGGCACTATATGCGTGGTTAAAAAAGACTTAAAATAAAAAATAAACATATACTCACCTTCCGAAGGCCAATTGAAGTCCTGGCGCCTGTGTGCGGTGCACGCTGCAGCTTCTGGTCCCAGGATTGGTATGAGCGCAGGACCTGAGATGATGTAGCGGTCACATGACCGTGACGTCATGGAAGGTCCTTCTCACATAGCATCTTTGGAACCGGAACCTGCCGCTTGCACTGCCGAGGACAGCGCGCACGTCGGAGGGTAAGAATAACCTTTTTTTTAAATTATTATTATTTGTAACATTAGATCTTTTTACTATTGATGCTGCATACGCATCATCAATAGTAAAAAGTTGGTCACACAGGGTTAATAGCTGTGTTAATGAAATGCGTTACACCGCGGCATAACGCGGTCCATTAACGCTGCCATTAACCCTGTGTGAGGGCTGACTGGAGGGGAGTATGGAGCGGGCACTTACTGCGGGTAAGGAAGGAGCGGCCATTTTGCCGCCGGACTGTGGCCGTCGCTGAATGGTCGTGGCAATGGTCATGGGCGTTTTGCCACGACCAATCAGTGACTTGGATTTCCATGACAAACAGAGGCCGCGATCAATGAATATCCGTGACAGACAGAAAGACAGACAGACAGACTGAAGTGACCCATAGACAATTATATAGTAGATTTTTATAGCGCCATTTATTCCATGGTGCTTTACATGTGAATAGAGTTTTTTTCTGGAGACCAGCCGTAGAGTTGCAGGTCTCTGGTGTCAGCACTGAATCGGCTACTTCTGTGGAGTTTGGGGTCCTGTTTCTGTGTCCTCAGCAGTGTGGTTCTTGTCAGCGGTGCCTGGGGCTAAGTTACTTGTGTATTTTCCCTGTCTGTCTTGTGCTTGTCACTATCCCTTGTTTGTATCATCTGCAGTGGTGAGGCTAGCGTCCTTGCTGGCCAGTGCACTAGCAACTAGTTGAACAGAGGTGACAGCTAGGGACCAAGTTCGTGATGGCGGCGGGGGGAAGGATCTGCATAGGGCGCTAGGGGAGCTTAGGGATAGTTAGGAGGTGCCCCATCCCTCGTTCCGTACTGTTAGGGTCTTCCTCCACCTTTTCCCATCCCATTGATGGTGTTTGTTGTGCCGATCCTTCTGGTTGTACATGCTGGGTATTTTGTTTTAAGCCTCAAGAAGTCTGTAAACACTGTCTAAGTATGGACTGCGATGGAAGGATTGACTCGAAGAGCATGGCAACAATGGATTAACAAGATGAGGTGGAATATGCAGTAGTGAAACTTAGGTTAGTGTCCTACAAATGAGTTTTTAACATTGCTTATATTTGCGGTGCAAAAAAAACCACAGCATCTTATAGTTCTAGCAAAATAGATGGGATTCATAGAAAAATCTCATGCCTAGTGTGCACCGTAAACTGAACTGCGGTGCGTTTGAAATTCACAACATGTAAATTTCTCTTGCAGGTACGCTGAGATTTATGTGCAGATTTTAAACAAAGAATTGCATAAGATGCAGAAAATCCACAGGTAAAAAATGCACTTTTTAATGCATTTCTGCTACTAAAAATGCACCAAAAACACATTAAATCCGCATATGACTGTATCAATAAACTTTTGTCAAAGTCAAATACCAGAAAGTATCAAAAACAAACCTGCTTTATTTAAAACAAAAAAAAAAATGAAAATTCAGCCCTACGCTGAACACCACATTAGGCTAGCGCCATTCTATCTGCACCGACGTATTTTCCCATAGCACATTTTTTGGTATGCTACTCTTTTTCTGCGGACTTATCTTCCTGGTGAGTAAGGGATATGCTAATATATGACAGTATATACGTTACTAGATTACCTAATAATGCTATTAATAGAAACATTATTATACAGAGTGTATATCTTTCTTTCACAGCCTCCACAAACCCTTTTGTTCACATTGAGCAGTGTCATGGTAAAATCTCTTTTCCATTTTTTTATGCATATATTTTGATGATGGTTGGGACCATATAATTTTTCTGACATACTAATGAGTCTTATGTTATACTGACCTGATGATAATGTTCTATCAAATCATTGTAGACCAATATCTCAAGTTAATCATGGCGTGTGTTCTTCCTCATTTGATTTATAAATAATTGTTCTATGTATTCTTGTTAATATGATCCCTTTATACTATACGATATACTATTGTAATGACACATATCATTTGTATGATATTCTTTTTCTTTTGTTGTTTATAGTTCTTAAGAAGGCCAATAAAGGCCAAAACGTCAAAACAGGGGCTATATTACTTAATAATAAATGTATTATTCAACCCTTTTGGAGTGCCGAATTCTCATTTTTTGAGTTATTATTGGAGTGGAATCCTATTCATGCACCCTGAGAGGAGTGCCACGTAACCCCTTCTTTTTTTATTTAAACCAAAGACATACCAAAGAGACAAAAAACACAAAAGTCAAAAACAAGGTAAAAACACATGTAAAAAAAGTAATGAAAAAAACGCAAGTAAACTAATTTATCTAAGGCTACGTTCCCATGATGAGTATTTAGTGAGTTTTTGATGTTTCACTGTTCTGTCTCCGCCATCTAATATTGTTACCCTGATTATCTGTTTGCGTAATTGCAGGTTTCTCAGTATGGATGTTCATATCTTTATTTGTTTTTAGTGCTTTGGCTCCCTCTAGCTGTCAGAGTTATGTTGGCAGTTCAATCTTGTTTTTGTATTATCCATGTCTGATTCTCCTCCTCCTTTGCAATGCATTATGGTAGCTCAGCCTCCATTTCCCTCCATTTTTCCTTTCACTTTCTTCGGTTTGCCTTCAAGGAAAGACGCTTCACTTCATCCCCCTTGCGATTGCATTGCCGGTATGTCTTTATGCTTCCTATAGATATTTCTGCTCTATATTAGCTTAGTTTAACCAGTTGTACTCCTAGTTTAGTCACTAGCTTTCTAAATGTTATGCATAATGTATATCATGTGTATTATGTATCTGTTCTATGCCATGCACTGATTCTATGTATATCATTGTTCACAGTTTCACCGCATCAATATACCACTACGTTTAATAAAGCACAGACTCAACCACAGTCTCCTTATTGGACCTCCGGTATAGCGGTTTAGCTGACTGTATAACTAAGTATGAGCCTGCCTCATTTAGTGAGGACAGAACAGTGAAACGGCAGCCATCCAACTAGTGGGATTCAAGTCACCGGCTACTCAGAGACTAAATACAGCTACAGCAATCTCTGCACAGCCAAGCACTTTCCCAAGACACCATGTCTCACAAATCGCATAGGACAAGATCTGTTACTTCCGTCTCCTCAAAGACAACATCCATCAGCAGCGCTGTCGCCATTGCCCGCGCAAATGCTGAAGCTGCCAAAATACGAGCGAGCTTTGCTGGCCAAGAGATGCAACTTAAATTAGAAAAAGCACGCCTAGATGACGAAGAGAGAAGGTCGCGCCTAGAGAGAGCCAATCAAGAGAGAAGGTTGCAGTTAGAAAAAGCACGCATAGATGATGAGAGAGCCGATCAAGAGAGAAGGTTGCAGTTAGAAAAAGCACGCATAGATGATGAGACAGCCGATCAAGAGAGAAGGTCGCAGTTAGAGAAGGCACGTGTGGATGCCACCTTAGAAAGCCTAGCAGCAAAAAGGGAAGCTGCCGCAGCCCTCGCCGAAGCAGAATCGCTAGAAGCCGCGCAAAATCCCAAGCTGCATAGCCAAAGCAGTACATCGAGTCTGGAGTTTCCACTGCAAGACTCACCACAACGCACATCTCAGTATGTTAATGACCTTCCTGATCCAAACTATAACCCTGAACCAGTACCAAAACCAGAATACGACATCTCCAACGAAGTGAGCAAGAGTCGTCACGAGGCTCAGGACAGAAACAAACTCGAAAATGTGAGGCAAAGCAACTCTGCTAATGACTACCTTGCCCCTCACCAGGTAACCAACGTGGATCACCCTGCTGACACACCGTACATCAGGCCGAAGCAATACGACACTGGCTGGCGCCACCCTGAGGACACTAACAGGTACGAACGCACCTCACATCATTATCAGGGCGACCCATCACCAGTATACTCTGCTGACAACCAGTTTACGACAGAATTTGCCAAGTTCTTCACACGACGTGAACTGGTTGCCAAGGGACTCATGAAATTCACTCACCGAGCTGAAGGTTACAGAGCTTGGAAAGCTTCCTTCCAAAATGTCATTAGAGACTTGGGGCTACAACACAGGGAAGAGATAGACCCGTTAGTCAAATACCTGGGAGAAGAGTCAGTCAAACACGCAGTAAGGATCAGAGACATTAATATAAACCGCCCTGAGACTGGCCTCAAAGAGATCTGGAAAAGGCTGGATGAGTGTTACGGCTCAGCAGAAGTAATAGAAAGAGCCTTGTTCAAAAGAATCGATGACTTTCCTAAAATATCTAACAAAGGTCTCCAGAAACTTAGAGAGCTAAGCGACTTGCTAAAGGAAGTCCAAGTTGCCAAATACGAGGACGACCTACAGGGACTTGCATTTCTCGACACAGCCAGAGGTGTTAACCCTATAGTCCAGAAGTTGCCCTACAATCTACAGGAGAGGTGGCTCACACATGGTTCCACGTACAAATACAAACACAGCGTTCCATTCCCTCCCTTCTCCGTTTTTGTAGACTTCATACACCAACAAGCGAGAATTAGAAACGATCCCAGCTTTGACTTTGCAATACCATATGCCACACCGTCACCACCTGCAAATCCATGCAGAACATCTGTGGCAGTACACAAGACTTATATTTCTTCTTCAGGTTCTAATTACAGGTCTGCTGGCTGCTCCCAATCAGAGACAAAGGTGCAGGACCCTGACAAGCAGTGCCCACTTCGTCAGAAGCCTCATCCTCTCCTGAAATGCAAAGCCTTCAGAGGAAAATCTATGCCAGATCGCAGAAGCTTCCTGAAAGAAAACGGTATCTGCTACAAGTGCTGCTCGTCCACAGCTCATCTCGCCAAGGATTGCAAGGTCAGTGTAAAATGCACAGAATGTGGCACCACAGACCATAACACCGCTCTACACCCTGGCCCAGCTCCATGGAGTACACAAAACACCCCTGCTGACAGTGAGCATGGCGGGGAGGAAAGGAACACTGATACAGCTACGCCAGAGATCACTTCACAATGCACCGAGGTCTGCAAAGGGACAATAGACAGTAGGTCCTGTTCAAAAATATGCCTCGTCAAAGTATACCCGAAGGGCCATAGAGACCAAGCTGTAAGACTGTATGCTATCTTGGATGATCAAAGTAATCGATCCTTGGCTAGATCAACGTTCTTTGACCTATTCAACATCAAAGGGCCAAGCACTCCCTACTCCTTAAAGACGTGACGCCTGACGCTCCCTATGCAACTCGGCACGGCCTGAGAAACTAGCTAGCCTGAAGATAGAAAATAAGCCTACCTTGCCTCAGAGAAATACCCCAAAGGAAAAGGCAGCCCCCACATATAATGACTGTGAGTTAAGATGAAAAGACAAACATAGAGATGAAATAGATTTAGCAAAGTGAGACACAACTTTCTGAACAGAGCGAGGATAGGAAAGGTAACTTTGCGGTCAACACAAAACCCTACAAAGACCATGCAAAGGGGGCAAAAAGACCCTCCGTACCAAACTAACGGCACGGAGGTACACCCTCTGCGTCCCAGAGCTTCCAGCAAGCAGAAAAAAACAAATTGACAAGCTGGACAGAAAAAAACAGCAAACAAATAGCAAAGAGGAACTTAGCTAAGCAGAGCAGCAGGCCACAGGAACGATCCAGGAGGAAACAGTTCCAATACTAGAACATTGACTGGAGGCCAGGATCAAAGCACTAGGTGGAGTTAAATAGAGCAGCACCTAACGACTTCACCACATCACCTGAGGAAGGAAACTCAGAAGCCGCAGTACCACTTTCCTCCACCAACGGAAGCTCACAGAGAGAACCAGCCGAAGTACCACTTGTGACCACAGGAGGGAGCTCTGCCACAGAATTCACAACAGTACCCCCCCCTTGAGGAGGGGTCACCGAACCCTCACCAGAGCTCCCAGGACGACCAGGATGAGCCATATGAAAGGCACGAACAAGATTGGGAGCATGGACATCAGAGGCAAAGACCCAGGAATTATCTTCCTGAGCATAACCCTTCCACTTAACCAGATACTGGAGTTTCCGCCTTGAAACACGAGAATCCAAAATCTTCTCCACAATATACTCCAACTCCCCCTCCACCAAAACCGGGGCAGGAGGATCAACAGATGGAACCATAGGTGCCACGTATCTCCGCAACAATGACCTATGGAATACGTTATGTATGGAAAAAGAATCTGGAGGGGTCAGACGAAAAGACACAGGATTAAGAACCTCAGAAATCCTATACGGACCAATAAAACGAGGTTTAAACTTAGGAGAGGAAACCTTCATAGGAATATGACGAGAAGATAACCAAACCAAGTCCCCAACCCGAAGTCGGGGATCCACACAGCGTCTGCGATTAGCGAAACGTTGAGCCTTCTCCTGGGACAAAGTCAAATTGTCCACTACATGAGTCCAAATCTGCTGCAACCTGTCCACCACAGTATCCACACCAGGACAGTCCGAAGACTCAACCTGTCCTGAAGAGAAACGAGGATGGAACCCAGAGTTGTAGAAAAACGGTGAAACCAAGGTAGCCGAGCTGGCCCGATTATTAAGGGCGAACTCAGCCAAAGGCAAAAAGGACACCCAGTCATCCTGATCAGCAGAAACAAAGCATCTCAGATATGTTTCCAAGGTCTGATTGGTTCGTTCGGTCTGGCCATTAGTCTGAGGATGGAAAGCCGAGGAAAAAGACAAGTCAATGCCCATCCTACCACAAAAGGCTCGCCAAAACCTCGAAACAAACTGGGAACCTCTGTCAGAAACGATATTCTCTGGAATGCCATGTAAACGAACCACATGCTGGAAAAACAATGGCACCAAATCAGAGGAGGAAGGCAATTTAGGCAAGGGTACAAAATGGACCATCTTAGAGAAGCGATCACAGACCACCCAAATGACTGACATCTTTTGAGAGACGGGAAGATCTGAAATGAAATCCATAGAGATGTGTGTCCAAGGCCTCTTCGGGACCGGCAAGGGCAAAAGCAACCCACTGGCACGAGAACAGCAGGGCTTAGCCCGAGCACAAATCCCACAGGACTGCACAAAAATACGCACATCCCGCGACAGAGATGGCCACCAAAAGGATCTAGCCACTAACTCTCTGGTACCAAAGATTCCAGGATGAACAGCCAACACCGAACAATGAACCTCAGAGACAACTTTATTCGTCCACCTATCAAGGACAAACAGTTTCTCCGCTGGGCAACGATCAGGTTTATTAGCCTGAAATTTTTGCAGCACCCGCCGCAAATTAGGGGAGATGGCAGACACAATTACTCCCTCTTTGAGGATACCCACCGGCTCAGATACACCCGGAGAGTCGGGCACAAAACTCCTAGACAGAGCATCCGCCTTCACATTTTTAGAGCCCGGAAGGTACGAAATCACAAAGTCGAAGCGGGCAAAAAACAACGACCAACGAGCTTGTCTAGGATTCAACCGCTTGGCGGACTCGAGATAAGTCAAGTTCTTATGATCAGTCAAGACCACCACGCGATGCTTAGCTCCTTCAAGCCAATGACGCCACTCCTCGAATGCCCACTTCATGGCCAGCAACTCTCGATTGCCCACATCATAATTTCGCTCAGCAGGCGAAAACTTCCTGGAAAAGAAGGCGCATGGTTTCATCACCGAGCAATCAGAACTTCTCTGCGACAAAACAGCCCCTGCTCCAATCTCAGAAACATCAACCTCGACCTGGAACGGAAGCGAAACATCTGGTTGACACAACACAGGGGCAGAAGAAAAACGACGCTTCAACTCTTGAAAAGCTTCCACCGCAGCAGAAGACCAATTGACCAAATCAGCACCTTTCTTGGTCAAATCGGTCAATGGTTTAGCAATACTAGAAAAATTGCAGATGAAGCGACGATAAAAATTAGCAAAGCCCAGGAACTTTGCAGACTTTTCAGAGATGTCGGCTGAGTCCAATTATGGATGGCTTGGACCTTAACAGGGTCCATCTCGATAGTAGAAGGGGAAAAGATGAACCCCAAAAATGAAACCTTCTGAACACCAAAGAGACACTTTGATCCCTTCACAAACAAAGAATTAGCACGCAGGACCTGAAACACCGTTCTGACCTGCTTCACATGAGACTCCCAATCATCCGAGAAGATCAAAATGTCATCTAAGTACACAATCAGGAATTTATCCAGGTACTCTCGGAAGATGTCATGCATAAAGGACTGAAACACTGATGGAGCATTGGCAAGTCCGAATGGCATTACTAGATACTCAAAATGGCCCTCGGGCATATTAAATGCAGTTTTCCACTCATCGCCTCGCTTAATACGCACAAGATTAAGAGAGAGTACAAAGGAGGGCAACAAAATTAATAAAGGGGATGGGAGAACTACAATACCCAGATAGATTAGCGAAATTAGGATTATTTAGTCTAGAAAAAAGACGACTGAGGGGCGATCTAATAACCATGTATAAGTATATAAGGGGACAATACAAATATCTCGCTGAGGATCTGTTTATACCAAGGAAGGTGACGGGCACAAGGGGGCATTCTTTGCGTCTGGAGGAGAGAAGGTTTTTCCACCAACATAGAAGAGGATTCTTTACTGTTAGGGCAGTGAGAATCTGGAATTGCTTGCCTGAGGAGGTGGTGATGGCGAACTCAGTCGAGGGGTTCAAGAGAGGCCTGGATGTCTTCCTGGAGCAGAACAATATTGTATCATACAATTATTAGGTTCTGTAGAAGGACGTAGATCTGGGGATTTATTATGATGGAATATAGGCTGAACTGGATGGACAAATGTCTTTTTTCGGCCTTACTATGTTACTATGTAAAAAGATTATACGCACCACGAAGATCTATCTTGGTGAACCAACTAGCCCCCTTAATCCGAGCAAACAAATCAGATAACAATGGCAAGGGGTACTGAAATTTAACCGTGATCTTATTTAGAAGGCGGTAATCTATACAAGGTCTCAGTGAACCATCCTTCTTGGCTACAAAAAAGAACCCTGCTCCTAATGGCGACGATGACGGGCGAATATGCCCCTTCTCCAAAGACTCCTTCACATAACTCCGCATAGCGGCGTGCTCAGGCACAGATAAATTAAACAGTCGACCTTTTGGGAATTTACTACCAGGAATCAAATCGATAGCACAATCACAATCCCTATGCGGAGGTAGGGTATCGGACTTGGGCTCATCAAATAAGTCCCGGTAATCAGACAAGAACTCAGGAACCTCAGAAGGGGTGGATGAAGAAATAGTCAGAAATGGGACATCACCATGTACCCCCTGACAACCCCAGCTGGACACAGACATGGATTTCCAATCTAATACTGGATTATGGACTTGTAGCCATGGCAACCCCAACACGACCACATCATGCAGATTATGCAACACCAGAAAGCGAATAACCTCCTGATGTGCAGGAGCCATGCACATGGTCAGCTGGGTCCAGTACTGAGGCTTATTCTTGGCCAAAGGCGTAGCATCAATTCCTCTCAATGGAATAGGACACTGCAAGGGCTCCAAGAAAAACCCACAACGCGTAGCATACTCCAAGTCCATCAAATTCAGAGCAGCGCCTGAGTCCACAAATGCCATGACAGAATACGATGACAAAGAGCAGATCAAGGTAACAGACAGAAGAAATTTTGACTGTACCATACCAATGGTGGCAGACCTAGCAAACCGCTTAGTGCGCTTAGGACAATCAGAGATAGCATGAGTGGAATCACCACAGTAGAAACACAGTCCATTCAGACGTCTGTGTTCTTGCCGTTCAACTCTGGTCAAAGTCCTATCGCACTGCATAGGCTCAGGTTTAAGCTCAGGTAATACCGCCAAATGGTGCACAGATTTAAGCTCGCGCAAGCGTCGACCGATCTGAATGGCCAAAGACATAGACTCATTCAGACCAGCAGGCATAGGAAATCCCACCATGACATCCTTAAGGGCTTCAGAGAGACCTTTTCTGAAAATAGCTGCGAGCGCACCTTCATTCCACTGAGTGAGTACGGACCACTTTCTAAATTTCTGACAATATACCTCTATTTCATCCTGACCCTGACACAGAGCCAGCAAATTCTTCTCTGCCTGATCCACAGAATTAGGCTCATCGTACAGCAATCCGAGCGCCAGGAAAAATGCATCAATATTACTTAATGCAGGATCTCCTGACGCAAGAGAAAATGCCCAGTCCTGAGGGTCGCCACGCAAAAAAGAAATAACGATCCTAACTTGTTGAACTGGGTCACCAGAGGAGCGAGGTTTCAAAGCCAGAAATAGTTTACAATTATTTTTGAAACTCAGAAATTTAGTTCTATCTCCAAAAAACAAATCAGGAATAGGAATTCTCGGTTCTAACATAGAATTCTGAACCACAAAGTCTTGAATACTTTGTACTCTTGCCGTGAGCTGATCCACACATGAAGACAGACCTTTAATGTCCATTGCTACACCTGTGTCCTGAACCACCCAAATGTCTAGGGGAAAAAAAAGGCAAAACACAGTGCAAAGAAAAAAAAATGGTCTCAGAACTTCTTTTTTCCCTCTATTGAGAATCATTAGTACTTTTGGCCTCCAGTACTGTTATGAAAGGTAATTCAGTACCACAATGGACATAGAGGTCAGCGCACATACAGTGACCTGGCAATAACCCAAAAAACAAGAACGAGCTCTGAGACGTGGGAACTCTGTTGACCGCAATTCCTAATCCTCTCCAACCACACTAAAGGCAGCCGTGGATTGCGCCTGACGCTCCCTATGCAACTCGGCACAGCCTGAGAAACTAGCTAGCCTGAAGATAGAAAATAAGCCTACCTTGCCTCAGAGAAATACCCCAAAGGAAAAGGCAGCCCCCACATATAATGACTGTGAGTTAAGATGAAAAGACAAACGTAGAGATGAAATAGATTTAGCAAAGTGAGACCCAACTTTCTGAACAGAGCGAGGATAGGAAAGGTAACTTTGCGGTCAACACAAAACCCTACAAAGACCACGCAAAGGGGGGCAAAAAGACCCTCCGTACCGAACTAACGGCACGGAGGTACACCCTCTGCGTCCCAGAGCTTCCAGCAAGCAGAAAAAAAACAAATTGACAAGCTGGACAGAAAAAAACAGCAAACAAATAGCAAAGAGGAACTTAGCTAAGCAGAGCAGCAGGCCACAGGAACGATCCAGGAGGAAACAGGTCCAATACTAGAACATTGACTGGAGGCCAGGATCAAAGCACTAGGTGGAGTTAAATAGAGCAGCACCTAACGACTTCACCACATCACCTGAGGAAGGAAACTCAGAAGCCGCAGTACCACTTTCCTCCACCAACGGAAGCTCACAGAGAGAACCAGCCGAAGTACCACTTGTGACCACAGGAGGGAGCTCTGCCACAGAATTCACAACACAGATGTAGCAATCCATCACGCTCACTTAAAACGAATAGCACACCTTATACCAGAACTCGACCATCAGGCCCAGATAATTCTGCTGTTGGGGAGAGATATCCTGCAGGTTCATAAAGTGAGACGTCATATCAATGGACTCCACAATGCTCCCTATGCCCAAAGGCTAGACCTACGATGGGTCATAATTGGCAACGTATGCTTGGGACGCATGCACGCCCCATCTTCTGTGACAAGCATGCTGACAAATACATTGGAGAAAGGACGTCCATCTCTGTTTCAACCTTGTAACAATGAGTTCCATGTCAGGGAACTGCCACACAGCATCCAACTGCCCAACCATTTAATAGACTTTACTCACGACAGCAGTATAGTGTCGGGAAGCTATGAGGATCAGTTAGGGTGCACAGTCTTCCAGAGAACTAAGCAGGACAACCAAGTGGCAATGTCGGTAGAGGACAAGTTGTTCTTAGAGGTAATGGACAAGGGACTCGTTAAAGATGAGACCAACAGCTGGGTCGCACCTCTTCCCTTCAAAACCCACAGACCACGTCTACCGAACAACAGAAATCAGGCATTACAACGTTTCTCCTCTCTCATTCGTAATCTGCAAAAGAAACCAGAGATGAAAGATCACTTTTTCTCCTTCATGTCAAAGATTTTTGAAAACTGTCACGCAGAACTAGCTCCCACTCTCAAAGACTCTGAAGAATGCTGGTTCCTACCCATGTTCGGAGTATACCACCCTAAGAAACCAGGCCAGATCAGAGTCGTGTTTGATTCCAGTGCTAAATTTAATGATGTCTCCCTGAATGACGTTCTGCTGACAGGACCAGACCTCAATAACAAACTACTGGGTGTACTTATGCGCTTCCGTAAGGATTCCATTGCCTTCATCGCTGACATCCAGCAAATGTTCCATTGTTTCCTTGTGAGAGAGAGAGACAGGAACTTCCTAAGATTCTTCTGGTACAGAGACAATGATCCTACTAAAGAAGTCACGGAGTATCGCATGAGAGTGCACATCTTTGGCAACAGTCCTTCCCCTGCAGTCGCCATTTACGGACTCAAAAGGTCGGCTCAGGAAGGAGAAGCAGAATATGGAGCAGATGTCAGACAATTCATAGAAAAGGACCTTTATGTCGACGACTGTCTAAAAGCCATGCCTTCAAATGAGACTGCCATCAGTCTTCTCAGGAGAGCCCAAAACATGCTTGCCTGCTCGAACCTTAGGCTTCATAAAATAGCCTCAAACAGCCAAGAACTCATGGAAGCATTCCCTTCTCAGGACCTATGTAATGGTCTCAGAGACCTGGACCTGAGGTCAGACCCCGCACCAATGCAACGCAGCCTCGGGCTTCTCTGGAATCTACAGTCAGACACTTTCACCTTTCAGGTCAGTCAGGAAGAAAGGCCTTTCACACGTAGAGGCGTCCTGTCTACCATCAACAGTCTGTACGATCCCTTGGGTTTCGCAGCTCCTGTTACTATACAAGGCAAGGCCCTACTAAGAGACTTAACTAGGGAAACATCTGACTGGGATGCACCTCCGCCACCTGACAAGAGGATCCAGTGGGAAGAGTGGAAGAACTCGTTAGCGGCACTCTCCAACCTGCATGTGCCAAGACCGTACACCCCTGTGCCATCTGCTGAGATACAGAGCCAAAGACTGTACGTATTTGCAGATGCTTCTGTCAAAGCAATTGCCGCTGTTGCCTACCTCAAAACTGTAGACTCCAAATGTCAGTGCCACATTGGTTTCATCATGGGAAAGGCCAAACTCGCACCACAACCAGAGCACACTATACCCAGGTTAGAGCTTTGTGCCGCAGTCTTAGCCGTTGAGTTAGCGGAGTTCATCGCATCCGAAATGGATATCGACCTGACACAGGCCAAGTTCTACTCAGACAGCAAAGTAGTCCTGGGATATATCCACAACGAAACCAGGCGATTCTACGTTTATGTCAATAACAGAGTGCTACGAATCAGGAGATCAGTTCACCCACAGCAGTGGCATTACATACCCACGGACCAGAATCCCGCAGATCATGCAACTAGAGCAGTTGACGCAGGTCGACTAGGAAGCACAACGTGGCTCTCTGGACCAAAACTATTGTACATTGAGGAATGTTTTCCAGACACCTTTGAACTAGTAGGAGAGGATTCAGATGCTGAAATCCGCCCTCAGGTGTCTACACTACATACAATGACCTCTGTTATCCAGCTTGGATCTTGCAGGTTCCACAGATTCTCAAGTTGGAAGTCACTTACTCGAGCCATTACCTGCCTGACTCATATAGCTCGCTCATTCAGGACCACCAGAACTTGTGGCACAGAAAAATGTAAAGGTTGGCATCTTTGTAAAAATACCTACGTTACCTCCGACTTAGAGTTCTCTAGAAATCACATTATCCTCACTGTTCAAAGAGAAACCTACTTTGCAGAAATCCAATGTCTTATTAACAAAGCTCCAATACCAGCGAGCAGCGTATTGAGAAAACTCAACCCATTCATCGACAACAGCGGCCTACTGAGAGTAGGAGGCCGACTCAAAGAAGCTGAGATGGAGTTTGTGGAGAAATTCCCTCTTATACTTCCCGGAAAATGTAATGTTGCCTACCTAATCGTACAACATTACCACAATCTGGTCAAGCACAAAGGAAGACTATTTACAGAAGGAGCAGCGAGGCTCACCCACGAAAGCCTAATCACCTTCATGGCTGAAGCTGCAGCTATAATCAATGCAAGACCCCTGGTTCCAGTTCCTAACGACCCTGAGGAGCCCTTGTTATTGACTCCAGCTACTCTACTTACCCAGAAAACAGGACTGTCCAGTACCCCTCCAGGAGGATTCGACGCTAAGGACTTCTACAAGCGCCAATAGAGACAGGTACAAAGTCTTGCAAATACTTTCTAGGACAGGTGGCGCAAACAATATTTGTCTACCCTGCAGCCACGGACGAAGTGGCAATCTACTAAACCTAATCTGAACATAGGTGACCTTGTTCTTGTGAAAGACTGTCAGATTCACCAGTGGCCACTTGGTCTAGTTACCGCAACGTTCCCGAGCAAGGACGGCAACGTCCGCAAAGTTGAGCTAAGGATGACCAAAGGGAATGAACCTAAGACATTTTTGCAGACCGGTATCTGAACTGGTCCTATTGTTGCTATCGGAAGAAAGGAGTAGTGACATCCGTTGATGCCAGACGGGGAGTGTTCTGTCTCCGCCATCTAATATTGTTACCCTGATTATCTGTTTGCGTAATTGCAGGTTTCTCAGTATGGATGTTCATATCTTTATTTGTTTTTAGTGCTTTGGCTCCCTCTAGCGGTCAGAGTTATGTTGGCAGTTCAATCTTGTTTTTGTATTATCCATGTCTGATTCTCCTCCTCCTTTGCAATGCATTATGATAGCTCAGCCTCCATTTCCCTACATTTTTCCTTTCACTTTCTTCGGTTTGCCTTCAAGGAAAGACGCTTCACTTCATCCCCCTTGCGATTGCATTGCCGGTATGTCTTTATGCTTCCTATAGATATTTCTGCTCTATATTAGCTTAGTTTAACCAGTTGTACTCCTAGTTTAGTCACTAGCTTTCTAAATGTTATGCATAATGTATATCATGTGTATTATGTATCAGTTCTATGCCATGCACTGATTCTATGTATATCATTGTTCACAGTTTCACCGCATCAATATACCACTATGTTTAATAAAGCACAGACTCAACCACAGTCTCCTTATTGGACCTCCGGTATAGTGGTTTAGCTGACTGTATAACTAAGTATGAGCCTGCCTCATTTAGTGAGGACAGAACAGTTGGCGGTGGCACGCCAGTTAGAAGACGTGCAGAATGTATTAAGTGTCTTCTGTTTCTCAATGAATTCGGCATTTTCTGTTTCAGCAAAACTGGCATAGCGTGATTGTGCACTAAGGCTACTTTCACACTAGCGTCGTGCACTGCACGTCGCAATGCGTCGTTTTGCAGAAAAAACGCATCCTGCAAAGTTGTCTGCAGGATGCGTTTTTTTCTCCACAGGCGTGTATTAGCGACACATTGCGACGCATTGCCACACGTAGCAACCGTCGTGCGACGGTTGTGTTGTGGCGGACCGTCGGCACCAAAAAACGTTGCTTGTAACGTTTTTTTGTGCGCTGTGTCTGCCATTTCCGACCGCGCATGCGCGACCGGAACTCCGCCCCCTCCTCCCCGCAACTCACAATGGGGCAGCGGATGCGTTGTAAAAATGCATCCGCTGCCCCCGTTGTGCGGCGCTTACACAGTATGCGTCGGTACGTCGGCCCGACGCACTGCGACGGGCCGAGTACGACGCTAGTGTGAAAGTAGCCTAAGGCCTCTTTCACACATCCGTTTTTTAGAATCAGTCACAATCTGTCAAAATCTTGAAAAGACGGATCCTGTGCTGATTGTAAAAAAACAGATGCACTGGATCCGTTTTTTTTTTACTGATCCGTTGAAGTAGTTACAGCAGGAATTTGAAGAAACAAAATTCTGGAGAGAGGGAGAGAGAGAGGGAGAGAGACAAAAACTTGCCAAAAACGTATCGTGGAAATGTAGCATCAAGTGGAAAAAGCTCAAAACACTGGACATATGAACAGCAAAGTGAACATGAGTCTTTCATACAGTTTTTAAGAGATTTTCGACATTTGTCAGAGCTATCTTGCTTCAAAAATCTTCTTTAAATCTCCATATGCACATAGTCTTACACATAACACTACTTGCCAAGGCACATGGTAAGTAGTGATCAGCGAGTGTACTCATTGCTCAGGTTTTCCCGAGCACGCTCAGGTGACCTCTGAGCATTTATGACTGCTCGGAGATTTAGTTTCCAGCAGCTGAGTGATTTACGGCTACTAGCCAGCCTGAGTACATGTGGGGGTTGCCTGGTTGCTAGGTAATCCCCACATGTAATCGAGCTGTCTAGCAGCTGTAAATCATTCAGCTGCCGTGATGAAAACTAAATCTCCGAGAGTCATAAATACTCAGAGGTCACCCGTGCGTGCTCTGGAAAACACAAGCAACGAGTACACTCGCTCATCACTAATGGTAAGTATCACATGTACCGATGCCATTTTACCATCTTCAATTTGGGAAGGTATGGTGTTATTTCACATTCCAAATAAGGCCTCGTTCAGCCTACTGTTTATGTGCATAATCCATCAGTATTTTTCACGGATATAAAATATACCCATTAGTTTGGGAGCATACAGAGGTCATCCTTGTGTCCTTCATGTGCTGTCCATTATTTTGTTCTGTTTAATGACCAGAAGATGCATGGAATATTTTTTTTGCATTCGATAAAAAGAAATTAAATATTGATAGCAACAACAGACACACGGACCTAAAGTAGATGACAATTGCATTCAGCACACTGATGAAAAATTATCTAGTTTTTTCTTGTATGAAAAAATCCCCAGATGTGTGAATGAGGCCTGAGACAGGAGAGCGTACAGAAACAGTTTTCAATGCAGGATTGCATTCAAAGTAAGACAAGTAGAATCTTTCTTATATACGTTCCCTTCTTGAATTTTTGCAGGTTTGTGTAATTTTTCCCCCCTTGTTTCTCGTATATTACATACAGATGCTGCACAACATAAAAAGAGAGACACATAGTCCAGTGAGCGCTCTGCACATCTGCTCACCACATGCGAGTATTCGCAGACATTATCCGGTTTGAGCAATCCTCTAATTACTGTTATTGGAACTCTTTTGAAACCTGATGAATATATTTTTGCCTACTTCAAGGTTTACAGAAATGTCATAATCAGAAATGAGTTTGGACATCATAATGATATTAACATGGATGTCTTCCTAAAGAGAGCTTATTATATGTATGTGTGGAGGAAGGTGATGTAGTGGTGCTCAGCAGTTAAAGGGGTGTTTGAAAGTTGTCCCCTATCCTATGGATAAGGGATAACTTTTTGATCACTGGAATGCTTTTTGATCGCTTTTCCAGAGCACAAAGGCTCTGAAAAAGCGCAATTGCTCCTCACCCCCAAAAGAAATCCAGCAAATTCTGCGCTCCCAAATAGTGATGAGCGAATATACTCGTTACTTGAGATTTCCCAAGCACGCTCGGGGGTCCTCCGAGTATTTTTTAGTGCTCGGAGATTTAGTTTTCTTCGCCGCAGCTGGATGATTTACAGCTACTAGCCTGCTTGATTACATGTGGGGATTCCCTAGCAACCAGGCAACCCCCACATGTACTTATGCTGGCTAACAGCTGTAAATCATTCAGCTGAGGTGATGAAAACTAAATCTCCGAGCACTAAAAAATACCCGGAGGACACCTGAGCGTGCTCGAGAAATCTCAAGTAACGAGCGTATTCGCTCATCACTACTCCCAAATCCAAATTTCCTCTCCATTCTGAGCCCCAGTGTGCCTAAACCACATTTAGAATCCCCATGTTTGGCATTTCTGGAGTGATGAGAGCCCACCTAATTTATCAGGTCTATGTTTCCAGAAGCATGAGCTGGGCATAATGTAGTGGTCATTACAACATACGGGCACTACAATGTATGGGCACTACAATGACAGATTTGCAATTTTCACTCAGGAACATCCTCTATTGCTTGTTTCTGGAAAGTACATATGGAGATAAATTGTTCCTACATCTGTAGATAAATTCCCAGAGGGGTGTAATTTCCAAAATGGGGTCAATTGAGGGGGGATTCCACTCTTCTGGCACTTAGGGGCTCTGTATATGGAGTCTACAAACTATTCTACAATAATTTGTTCTCAAAGAGTCAAATAGCGCTCCGTCCCTCCCAAGTCTCTCTTACTGTACAGGCACATATGGGGTATTGCCATACTTAGCAGAAATTGTGGGACAAATTTTGGAGCCATTTTTATCCATATCACAGTGTGACATTGTAAAAATCTGGGGCTAAAACAAAATTCCTGTGGTAACATTTTTTTCTTCATTTCACAAGGGTATAAAATTATGTGACCCACTGTGGTGTCAATATCATTACTGTATGCTTAGATAAATTAATTGAGAGGTGTAGTTTGTAAAATGGGGTCCCTTATGGGGGGGTTCTGCTGTTCTGGCACCTCATGGGCTCTTCCAGTAGGTCATTGCACCTGCAAACCATAACATCAAAATCTTCACTACATTATGGCACTCCTTCCCTTCGGAGCTTTCCTCTTGGCCTGAAAAGTATTTCCCGATTACATGTAGGGTATTGGCGCACTCAGGGGAAATTTCACAACAAACTGTGAAGTCCAGTTTTTTGTATTAGCCCTCATAAAAATTAAAAACTTGGGGCTAAAATAACATTTTAGTGGTAAAAATGTCATTTTTCTTTCTTCATTGCACAATGGTATCAATATGATCACTGCACCCCTAGATGAATTCAATGAGAGGAGTAGTTTATAAAACAACCACACTTATGGGGGCTTCTGCTGTTCTGGCACCTATGGGGCTCTGCCAATGTGACATGGCACCCTCAAACCATTCCAGCAAAATCTGAACCCCAATATGTTGCTCCTTCCCTTCTGAGCTTTGTAATATGCATCAAGACTTGTTTTCGACCACTTATGGGGTATTGATGTACTCACGAGAAATTACGCAGCAAAATGTTCAGTTCATTTTCTCCTATTACCCCTTTTGAAAATTGAAAACATGGGGCCAAAACAACTTTCTAGTGTAAAAAATTGCAATTTCCCATTGACTCAGCACAATGTTATTCAATTCTGTGAATCGCCTAAGGATTAAAAATGCTCACTACACCCCTAGATGAATTCTTCGAAAGGTGTAATTTCCTACAATGTGGTCATTTGTGTGGGTTTCTGCTGTTTTCACATGTCAGGGGCTCTTCAAATGTGACATGGCAGTAGTGTCCACCATAGGCCGGGGACACACACAACGTATAAAAAAACGGTCCGTTTTTGACCGAGGAGAATCGCAAAAATTTTTACAAAACAGTGATCCGAGTGCAGTGCGAGGATGCGATTTTCTCGCATCAAATGATCCGTGTGACATCCGTATGGCATCCGTACTGCGTGTTTTTATCGCAGGCTTGCAAGACCAACATACGCCAATACAAGGGATCCATGTGTCAAAAACAAACAAACATATATACTGTCTATATATATATATATATATGTCAGTAGACACATATATGTATATATATTAATATTTCATCCAGCGCGATATAGCAGAAAGCCGGTAATTTAATTGCCGGCTTCTGCTTTCTCCTTCCTAAAACCCGACATGATTTGAGACCTGGTTTACATACAGTAAACCATGACTTCTCCCCATTTTTTTTGCATATTCCACACTACTAATGTCAGTAGTGTGTCTATGCAAAATTTGGCCGTTCTAGCTATTAAATTAAGGGGTTAAATGGCGGAAAAAATTGGCGTGGGCTCCCGCACAATTTTCTCCGCCAGAGTAGTAAAGCCATTGACTGAGGGCAGATATTAATAGCCTGGAGAGGGTCCACGGTTATTGGCCCCCCCCTGGCTAAAAGCCTGGGAGCTTTCTAGGTAAGTTCCCACGATCTATGAACAGCCAGCAGAGGGCGCCTCACCGCAAATGAAGCTAAATATAGATCATTGATCTATATTTAGCCTCATTCTCCGGGGTTTTGCAGCAAGGAGCAGCATTGCATTAGCAAAGCTCCTGGCTGCAAAATATTTTAACCCCTTCAGAAGGATTTACATCATTGGACGTTACAGATCTGCGGAGGGTAAGTATATTGTTGGTTTATTATGTTTTTTTACTTACAGAACGAGGGTCTTCAGTGACTGGATTGGGCGTAGAATAAAATACTCCAACAACCATTGTTTTTATTTAATTAAAATAATTTTAAATATTGTGTTTGTCTTTTATTTAACCCTTTCATTCAATTGGATTAATAATGGATAGGTGTCATAATTGACGCCTCTCCATTATTAATTAGGCTTAATGTCACCTTACAATAGCAAGGTGGCATTAACCCTTCATTACCCCATATCCCACCGCTACACGGGAATGGAAAGAGAGTGGCCAAGTGCCAGAATAGGCGCATATTCCAGATGTGCCTTTTCTGGGGTGGCTGGGGGCAGATGTTTTTAGCCAGGGGGGGGGCCAATAACCGTGGACCCTCTCCAGGCTATTAATATCTGCCCTCAGTCACTGGCTTTACTACTCTGGCGGAGAAAATTGTGCGGGAGCCCACGCCAATTTTTTCCGCCATTTAACCCCTTAATTTAATAGCTAGAACGGCCAAATTTTGCATAGACACACTACTGACATTAGTAGTGTGGAATATGCAAAAAAAACGGGGAGAAGACATGGTTTACTGTATGTAAACCAGGTCTCAAATCATGTCGGGTTTTAGGAAGGAGAAAGCAGAAGCCGGCAATTAAATTACCGGCTTTCTGCTATATCGCGCTGGATGAAATATTAATATATATATATATATATATATATGTGTCTCACTGACATATATATATATATATATACCTATTCTATGTGTACACATTTATTCGACCTATTCTATTCTAAGCTGTCAGTGTGATTTTACTGTACACCGCACTGAATTGCCGGCTTTTCTCTCTAACAGCGCTGCGTATTCCTCGCAAGTCACACTGCTGGTCCGTGTGTGATCCGTATTTTTGGGGCTTCCATAGACTTTCATTGGCGATTCTCGGCCGCGAAACGCTGACAATCGCAGCATGCTGCGATTTCACTCAGATCCTGAATACGGCCGAGAAAATATCGGATGATGGGAGCTGCCCCATAGATTAACATTGGGACGAGTGCTATGCGATTTTTTATCGCATTGCTCTCGTCCGTATTACGGTCTAGTGCAGCGGTTCTCAACCTGGGGGTCGCGACCCCGAGGGGGGTCGAACGACCAAAACACAGGGGTCGCCACCAGTGGCGTAGGAAGGGGGGAGAAGAAAAAAAAAAAAAAGACGCCCCTTTAAATCTTCGGGCGGCGCCGTCCGCCGCCACGACCAGGGCCAGCTCCCCCCACCCCCGGGCCCCGCCCCCGCTCTAATACTCACCTCTATTGGTTCCTGCAGCGCCGGCAGCTGCAGCGTCCTCTGACTCTGCGACGTCTCAGAGCAGAGGGCGCAATGACGTCACTACTGTGCGCGCCGCTCTGCCTCTCTGTCCTGAGCGTCGCAGAGCCGGAGAGACGCTGACTGGCTGCACCGGACCTGCGCTAGGAACGGGAGAGGTGAGGATTTTACTTTTTTTTTTTTTCTTTATGTCTGTCTGGGGGCAATGCTGGACACACTGGGGCAATACTGGAGACCATGGGGCAGATTGCTGGACACACTGGGGCAATACAGAAGACCATGTGGCAGAATGCTGGACACACTGGGGCAATACAGGAGACCATGGGGCAGATTGCTGGACACACTGGGGCAATACAGGAGACTATGGGGCAGATTGCTGGACACACTGGGGCAATACAGGAGACCATGTGGCAGAATGCTGGACACACTGGGGCAATACAGGAGACCATGGGGCAGATTGCTGGACACACTGGGGCAATACTGGAGACCATGGGGCAGAATGCTGGACACACTGGGGCAATACAGGAGACCATGGGGCAGATTGCTGGACACACTGGGGCAATACAGGAGACTACTATGGGGCAGATTGCTGGACACACTGGGGCAATACTGGAGATCATGGGGCAGAATGCTGGACACACTGGGGCAATACTGGAGACCATGGGGCAGATTGCTGGACACACTGGGGCAATACAGGAGACCATGTGGCAGAATGCTGGACACACTGGGGCAATACAGGAGACCATGGGGCAGATTGCTGGACACACTGGGGCAATACAGGAGACTATGGGGCAGATTGCTGGACACACTGGGGCAATACTGGAGACCATGGGGCAGAATGCTGGACACACTGGGGCAATACAGGAGACCATGGGGCAGATTGCTGGACACACTGGGGCAATACAGGAGACTACTATGGGGCAGATTGCTGGACACACTGGGGCAATACTGGAGACCATGGGGCAGAATGCTGGACACACTGGGGCAATACTGGAGACCATGGGGCAGAATGCTGGACACACTGGGGCAATACTGGAGACCATGGGGCAGATTGCTGGACACACTGGGGCAATACAGGAGACTATGGGGCAGATTGCTGGACACACTGGGGCAATACTGGAGACCCTTTGGCAGATTTCTGGACACATTGAGGCAATGCTGGAGACCCTGGGGCAGACTTCTGGACACACTGGGGCAATGCTGGACACTGGGGCAGATTGCTGGACACACTGGGGGTAATATGCTGGACACACTGGGGCAATGCTGGACACTGGGGGTAATATGCTGGACACACTGGGGCAGATTGCTGGACAACATGGGGGTAATATGCTGGACACACTGGGGGCAGGACTTGAGGCATGGGCAGAATGTAGATACGGGGCATGATTGGAGACACGGGGCAGGATTGGATCATGGGGCAGGACGGATACGATGGAGGCTGGTGGGGCAGGATGGGGAGATCATATGGAGTAGAATGGATACTCATGAGGGCAGGATGCGAGAACATATGGCTGGAGCCAGGAATGAGATAAACGGGGCCAGGGTGGGGAATAGTGTTACCATAGGCATAATAGGGGATAATTAAGGGATATTATTACTGCAGTGATGTATTTATTTTATTTTTTGAGTATACTGTTTTAAATGGGGGGGCGGTCCTGTTACTGTGCAGAGTGACACTATATCGCCTTTTTATCTTCATGTGGTGTAATGTAGAAGTTGTGAAAAATTAAGTAATGTGTTCTGCAAGCGGAGCTCTAGATAACTGTGTTATTTCCTGCAGAAACGAGTCCTGGCTGGAAGGAATGATGGCGGTCTGTGCTGGATGAAAGATGAAGGACTTCACCTAGAGACGTCACTGGTGAGTCAGTGTTACCTATACACTGACACTATACACTGTATACTATATAGAGGTCCTGTGTATAATGTCACCAGTGATCTCTGTATTACCTCTATACATAATGCATATCAGATATTTACATTCCGAATCATAACTAATAAAATTACAGTTTTAAAGTAGCCACCAAAATTATTTTTTGGGTTGGGGGTCACCGCAACATGCGGAACTGTATTGCGGGGTCACGGCATTAGAAAGGTTAAGAACCACTGGTCTAGTGTGACCCCGGCCATATATGAAGTATCGGCGTACTCAGGAGAAATTCCACAACAAATTATAGGGTCCATTTTCTCCTGTTACCTTTGTGAAAATGCAAAATTTGGGGCCAAAACAACATTTTTGTGGGAAAAAATTGAATTTTTTTTTTCTTCCACATTGCTTTAATTCCTGCGAAGCACCTAAAGGAAAAGTATTGCAGTGCACAGGTGCCAGGGCTCTTTGACCTTTCCCGTCGCCTGCGCACTACAGCACTTTCCTCTGCCCTCATTAGGGCAGAGAAATACATCTGCACAGGATCGCGATACCGGGTAGACTGTGGATGACGTAGGGACGAGTCATCCACATGAAGCAAGAAGGAGGTCGGCATCGCAAGAAGAAGGGAGGCACCGGACCGCCCCGCAGGTGAGTATAATAAAAGTTATTTCTCTTGTCTTAGGCTCCTTTCACACTAGCATCGGAATCTCCCCGTCACAATGCGTTGGGGAGAGATTCCGACGCTAGCGTTTGCTGCATTGCACAATGGGTGCAGCGGATGCATTTTTCCGGCGCATCCGCTGCCCCATTGTAAGGTGCGGGGAGGTGGGGGCGGAGTTCCGGCCGCGCATGCGCGGTCGGAAAAAGCGGTCCGTCAGGAGAAAAAAACGTTACATGTAGCGTTTTTTTCTCCCAACGGTCCGCAAAAGCACGACGCATCCGTCGCTCGACGGATGCGACGTGTAGCAATCCGTCGCAAATGCGTTGTCAATGCAAGTCTATGGGGAAAAACGCATCCTGCAAGCACTTTTGCAGGATGCCTTTTTTCTGCAAAACGATGCATTGTGACGGATTGCAGAAAACGCTAGTGTGAAAGTAGCCTTACAGGTTGGGTTGGTGGCAGATAGATAGCATTATAGAATACTGTATATCAGGCCTGAAAGGTGGTGGTCGTATCTCATATTGGCCATGGCCAAACCTGGTGACAGGTTTGCAATAAGGGCATCAAAATTAAATGTGTGAAGATTGCTAAATTTATAAAATTTTTTCATATTTTTACAAATTAACGCAAATCATATTGAAGAAATTTTACTACTATCATGAAGTACAATATGTCACAAAAAACAGTCTCAGAACCAGCTGGATCCGTTCTAGTTATAACGTCATAAAGTGACAGTGGTCAGAATTGTAAAAATTAGCCTGATCAGCAAGGTGAAAACAGGCTCGGGGTGAAGGGGTAAAAAAAGAAAATGAGAGCGGACTAACTGCAGTGTGTTCCTCAAATTATCAGTCCACCACATAGAAAATCCTAACACTGGCAAATAAATTAAAGGGACTCTGTCACCTGAATTTGGAGGGAACAATTTTCAGCCATAGAGGCGGGGTTTTCGGGTGTTTGATTCAGCCTTTCCTTACCCGCTGGCTGCATGCTGGCTGCAATATTGGATTGAAGTTCATTCTCTGTCCTCCGTAGTACATGCCTGCACAAGGCAATCTTGCACAGCGCAGGTGTGTACTATGGAGGACAGAGAATGAACTTCAATCCAATATTGCAGCCAGCATGCAGCCAGCGGGTAAGGAAAGGGTGAATCAAACACCCGAAAACCCCGCCTCCATGGCTGAAGATTGTTCCCTCCAAATTCAGGTGACAGAGTCCCTTTAAAGGGAACCTGTCACCCCCAAAATGGATGAGGTAAGCCCACCGGCATCAGGGGCTTATCTACAGCATTCTGTAATGCTGTAGATAAGCCCCCGATGTGTCCTGAAAGATGAGAAAAAGAGGTTAGATTATACTCACCGAGGGGTGATACCCGCTGCCGTCCGGTCCGATGGGTGTCGCGGTCCAGTCTTGCTCCTCCCATCTTCATCAGATGACGTCCTCTTCTTGTCTTCCTGCTGCGGCTCCAGCGTACTTTGTCCTGTTGAGGGCAGAGCAAAGTACTGCATTGCGCAGGCGCCGGGCCTCTCTTGCCTTTCCCGATGCCTGTGCACTGCAGTACTTTGCTCTTTCCTCAACAGGACAAAGTACGCCGGAGCCGCGACAAGAAGAGGACGTCATTGTAAGAAGATGGGAGGCCCCGGACCGCAGCGGGAACACCCCTGGGTGAGTATAATCTAACCTCTTTTTCTCCTCTTTCAGGTTACATCGGGGGCTTATCTACAGGATTACAGAATGCTGTAGATAAGCCCCTGATGCCGGTGGGCTTACCTCATCTTCCATTTTGGGGTGACAGGTTCCCTTTAAGTAAATAATTCCACATGTTAATTCACAGTTTTGATGCCTTCAGTGTGAATGTACAATTTTCAGTCATGAAAATACAGACAAATCTTTAACCCCTTTCTGCCAGCTGACGGAATAGTACGTCAGCTGGCAGATCCCCCGCTTTGAGGTGGGCTCCGGCGGTGAGCCCACCTCAAAGCCGCGACATGTCAGCTGTTTTGTACAGCTGACATGTGCGCGCAATGAGCGTGAGCGGAATCGCGATTCGCTCGCGCCCATTAACTAGTTAAATGCCGCCGTCAAGTGCTGACAGCGACATTTAACTAGCGCTCCCGGCCACACGGCTGGAAGTGCTCGCACCGCTGACCCCGTCACATGATCGGGGGTCAGCGGTGCATTGCCATAACAACCAGAGGTCTCCTTGAGACCTCTATGGTTGTTGATGGCCGTTTGCTTTGATCGCCACCCTGTGGTCGGCGTTCAAAGTACACCTGCCTTTCTGCTACATAGAGGTGATCTGTACTTCACCTCTATGTAGCAGAGCCGATCGTGTAGTGCAGTGTTCCCCAAGTCCGGTCCTCAAGAGCTACCAACAGGTCATGTTTTCAGGATTTCCTTAGTATTGCACAGGTGATGGAATTATTGCCTGTGCAGGTGATGCAATTATCACCTGTGCAATACTAAGGAAATACTGAAAACATGACCTGTTGGTGGCTCTTGAGGACCGGACTTGGGGAACACTGGTGTAGTGCATGCTTCTAGCATCCTATGGAGGCTATTGAAGCATGCCAAAATTTAAAAAAAGTGTTTAAAAATATAAAAAAAATAAAAAATATATAAAAGTTCAAATCACCCCCCTTTCGCCCCAATCAAAATAAAACAATAAAAAAAAAAAATCAAAAATACACATATTTGGTATCGCCGCGTTCAGAATTGCCCGATCTATCAATAAAAACAAAGGATTAACCTGACCGCTAAATGGCGTAGCGAAAAAGAAAATCAAAATGCCAAAATTATGTTTTTTTGGTCGCCGCAACATTGCATTAAAATGCAATAACGAGCGATCAAAAGAACGTATCTGCACCAAAACAATATCATTAAAAACGTCAGCTCGGCACGCAAAAAATAAGCCCTCATCCGACCCTAGATCACGAAAATTGGAGAAGCTACGGGTATCAGAAAATCGCACTTTTTTTTTTTTTTTAGCAAACTTTGGAATTTTTTTTCACCACTTAGATAAAAAATAACCTAGACATGTTTGGTGTCTATGAACTCGTAATGACCTGGAGAATCATAATAACAGGTTAGTTTTAGCATTTGGTGAACCTAGCAAACAAGCCAAACAAAAACAAGTGTGGGATTGCACTTTTTTTGCAATTTCATCACACTTGGAATTTTTTTCCCGTTTTCTGTTACATGGCATGGTAAAACCAATGATGTCGTTCAAACGTACAACTCGTCCCGCAAAAAATAAGCCCTCACATGGCCAAATTGACGGAAAAATAAAAAGGTTATGGCTCTGGGAAGGAGGGGAGCGAAAAACGAACACGAAAAAATGGAAAAAGCTCCGATGGTGAAGGGGTTAAATATAATGGCTGAATCATGTTTTTTTTCTCCACAATTTCACCCTGTGTGGATTATTCCCCCGCTTTCCAGTACAATGTAGGGTTAAATGGTGTCGTGCCACAAAAACCATGGAGAAATAAAAGTGAGAAAGGGATAAAAAAAAATTGCCCTAGCTAGAAGAGATTAAAAATCTAGAGGCATGAGGGCCAGGCATTGCTGGACCTGCGATCTTATTGCTCCAGGCATAGCGTCCTTAGACTTGTAGTCCTACTCTAGGGTCCCTACTGTACGACCAACACCGCAAGAGCGCGCAAGGCACAGACCGCCCACAGGCGCGGGGACGAGCACAGCTAGGTGGGGTGTGGCTCGTCAGGTCTCGGGGACGCGCACGCAGGGGGCGGAGGCGCGTTCTTGCGTTGAAGTCAGAAAGTTGTGTCCGACTCCCGGAGACCGCTCCGGCTGAGCGGCAACATGGACGACCTGGGTGAGTGATGGCGGAGGGACGCGGGCACTTGTGTATGTGGGCAGCGACGTGTGCTGAGTGACCGGGCTTCTCTCACAGGGGTCCATGCCGTGGGCTGAGTGGCTTCTCTCTCAGGGGTCCATGCCGTGGGCTGAGTGGCTTCTCTCTCAGGGGTCCATGCCGTGGGCTGAGTGGCTTCTCTCGCAGGGGTCCATGCCGTGGGCTGAGTGGCTTCTCTCGCAGGGGTCCATGCCGTGGGCTGAGTGGCTTCTCTCTCAGGGGTCCATGCCGTGGGCTGAGTGGCTTCTCTCTCAGGGGTCCATGCCGTGGGCTGAGTGGCTTCTCTCGCAGGGGTCCATGCCGTGGGCTGAGTGGCTTCTCTCTCAGGGGTCCATGCAGTGGGCTGAGTGGCTTCTCTCGCAGGGGTCCATGCCGTGGGCTGAGTGGCTTCTCTCTCAGGGGTCCATGCCGTGGGCTGAGTGGCTTCTCTCGCAGGGGTCCATGCAGTGGGCTGAGTGGCTTCTCTCTCAGGGGTCCATGCCGTGGGCTGAGTGGCTTCTCTCGCAGGGGTCCATGCCGTGGGCTGAGTGGCTTCTCTCTCAGGGGTCCATGCCGTGGGCTGAGTGGCTTCTCTCTCAGGGGTCCATGCCGTGGGCTGAGTGGCTTCTCTCTCAGGGGTCCATGCCGTGGGCTGAGTGGCTTCTCTCGCAGGGGTCCATGCCGTGGGCTGAGTGGCTTCTCTCGCAGGGGTCCATGCCGTGGGCTGAGTGGCTTCTCTCTCAGGGGTCCATGCAGTGGGCTGAGTGGCTTCTCTCTCAGGGGTCCATGCCGTGGGCTGAGTGGCTTCTCTCGCAGGGGTCCATGCCGTGGGCTGAGTGGCTTCTCTCGCAGGGGTCCATGCCGTGGGCTGAGTGGCTTCTCTCTCAGGGGTCCATGCAGTGGGCTGAGTGGCTTCTCTCTCAGGGGTCCATGCCGTGGGCTGAGTGGCTTCTCTCTCAGGGGTCCATGCCGTGGGCTGAGTGGCTTCTCTCTCAGGGGTCCATGCAGTGGGCTGAGTGGCTTCTCTCTCAGGGGTCCATGCAGTGGGCTGAGTGGCTTCTCTCTCAGGGGTCCATGCAGTGGGCTGAGTGGCTTCTCTCACAGGGGTCCATGCCGTGGGCTGAGTGGCTTCTCTCGCAGGGGTCCATGCCGTGGGCTGAGTGGCTTCTCTCGCAGGGGTCCATGCCGTGGGCTGAGTGGCTTCTCTCTCAGGGGTCCATGCCGTGGGCTGAGTGGCTTCTCTCGCAGGGGTCCATGCCGTGGGCTGAGTGGCTTCTCTCGCAGGGGTCCATGCCGTGGGCTGAGTGGCTTCTCTCGCAGGGGTCCATGCCGTGGGCTGAGTGGCTTCTCTCGCAGGGGTCCATGCCGTGGGCTGAGTGGCTTCTCTCGCAGGGGTCCATGCCGTGGGCTGAGTGGCTTCTCTCGCAGGGGTCCATGCCGTGGGCTGAGTGGCTTCTCTCTCAGGGGTCCATGCCGTCGGCTGAGTGGCTTCTCTCTCAGGGGTCCATGCCGTGGGCTGAGTGGCTTCTCTCGCAGGGGTCCATGCCGTGGGCTGAGTGGCTTCTCTCGCAGGGGTCCATGCCGTGGGCTGAGTGGCTTCTCTCGCAGGGGTCCATGCCGTGGGCTGAGTGGCCGGGCTTCTCTCGCAGGGGTCCATGCCTTGTGGGTCAGAGCTCTGCTACGCTCGCGGCCCTGGCATGGAGCATGTGTGGCCCGGCCCTGACTTCTGTAGACTCCGTACACTGGCAGGGGGGTCCCCATTCTTCTGCCCTGGCTCTGAGCCCCCTATATACCCTTACCATTGTAACTTTCTTGAGACCGCTGCTGTCTCTGTATAGATGTCAGTGGGAGACATTACTATTGAGTTCTATAGAGTGTAAACAAAAGGGGCCTAAACCCCACCAATGTCCCACCAACCTGGTCATGATGCCATATAATGCCCGTCATCCGTTCCCATTGCACCACGAACACATTGCACACCAATAATTATAATAATTTTTATATAGCACCAACATATTCTGCAGCGCTTCACAATTCAGCAATTAGTACACAACAGTCATAAGTAACAACGTTAATGATGGAAGCTGACCGCAGCGACAGCTGACTGTTAGAAGTTGCTTGGCATTATCTATGATCGTGTTGCTTGGCATTGTCTGTGCCCTCGCATAAGTCTTATAGACCAGTGTTTTATTGACTCTAATGTGGGGCGTTAGATGCCACTCACTCCCAGTGCCATGCCAGGCAAGCAGTGCTCTGTGCACAATGGTGGATTATATACAGTGTGTAAATGGCCGGCTATTGAGTTTGGAAGGCGCTGATGACAGTCACATTCTTGGTGTATGTTGCTGCGTGAAAGGTCTCGGCACATCCTGTGTGTGACAGATTTGTTGGCATCACAAGTCCGCTAGCTGGAAGCTTGCATGACACTTTGCTTCTTTTAGGAGCACAATGTATAGCGCTACATCAATTTTCATTGGAATCTATTTTTAATGTGTATTTCTAGGATTCTCTAACCCTTGTTAGTCGCCTGTTTACTTCTGACCGGGTGTAACGCCAAGACACAAATGCCCACTGACACTGGCAGCTGTTCTAAGTTATTGCTGTAACACCTGGGAAAATCACACTTTTCTAAACCAACGGCTAATTTATAGAATTCTCAGCTTATTAGGCTATAGGGATTTTTTTGGGTGAAGCTTGTGATGCTGGATAGATGACCAGGTATTATATACTTGCCATTGATCTAAATGGACAGCGTTTAGTGCTGCATTTCTCTGCAGGGGTCTTATCAGTCAATGTCTATGACAGTCTCATCATTGGGAGACTATTTTAATAAAAGGGTTTAATCCTTTTGGAACAAGCACTTTAAGGAGGGCTATCTGTGTAGTACTGGTCAAGGGACCTCTCCACTAATACATTTGCCCTAATTGACTAGATATTTAATTTTGATGTCCCGAGTCATTTCCCATGTATCCAGTTACAATGATGTGCAGTCTGGACAGTAGTAAAGGTTCAGGGTTTTAATCGGTGTCCTGGGCCCTAGAGAATGTCAGCTGTAACAGGAGAAGGAGCTGGTGTTATTTCAGGGATGGCTTGTATATTTCTTGGCCTTCCTCTCAGTGTTTGTTTTAAGTAAAGCGTAATGTAGGCTTTTAATCTTGGCAGGATACATCGCTGCTTTTAACCATGTCTGGTAGTAGCCTCGTGTTATACAGGGTGTAGTGTACTGTGCCATCCTGCCGTGTCTCACGTCGTACAGCTGGCTAATGCACATTCTGCTTGACTCATTAATTCTGCGTATTTATTATGCCTTTCTTATACAGCGCCATTAATTCTGCATCGCTTTACAGACCTCACTTTCTCCATGCTGGGGCTCACAATCTCAATTCCCTATCTTATGTCTTTGGAGTGTGGGAGGAAACCGGAGAACCCAGGGAGAACATACAAACTCTTTGCAGATGTTGTCCTTGCAGGGACCCAGGACCCTAACAATGCTAACCACTGAGCCACCGTACTGCCCCACGGTCTTGTAATCACAAGAAACAAATCATTGTATTGTCTAAAGTAAATCCTAACCCAATTCAGAAAGTAAAAATGCAGGGAAGAATCGCCGTGCCCTCTTATGCCCGCCTGATCACTAGTCTAGGAAGCTAATGCTGACCATACTCATGATATAGCGGTCTTCTGCCCCAATTTACCCATAGACATGAGCGCTTTGATATCTTCCCTGACTACTGTCCCACAGAAAGATGAGGTCTCAGAGCTGTTTTCAGTTGGAGAAATCTGCTGCCGGACACCTCTGGCATCTGCTTCTCCAGAAATCAAAATGAGCAGAACATTGAAATTCCAAATTCCGGAGCTTCCCTACCTCTGTGTTATCTCTTGGGGGTTAGTTAATCCCAATGAAATTGGCATTTTCGGACCTCAAAACATCAATGGGTTTTGCCAGCCGCCAGTTTTATGATGGATCAAGATCTTCATCAATTTTATTGTTATTATGGTAAATACAGACGTGAACAGACCTTGAAATGTGTGGTCATCTGTGGTTCAGATCTCTTGACTACATAATAGAGTAGAAAAATCACCTATAAGTTGTTGTAAACCCTGGAAAGGTACTTGTCTTTTTTTTTTTTTCTCCACTTATTGAATAGGCAATTACCCGGCAGTAAAGGTGTATTCACATGTAGCAATTTGTTGCACTAAATTCTACGACTCATGTATTTATCTGACTTAGGACAGTTTCACACATTGTTTTATGGACTGCGTATTTGAAATTTGAGTCGTTACAACCTCAGCTAGAAATTGTGGATTATATATGGGCCTTAAAACTCATTCTTGCCTTAGATCAGTGTGCCTACCACAAACATTCCCATACCCTAGAATATACTGTAACTGAATTTTTACCTATCCTGATCATACTTATGGGGTTTTCCGAAATGTATGCATTTCCTGCAAAAGTAATCCTATTCAGAGGACTGGAATGATTTCTGAAATCTGCCATGTGTCAACATGCCCTTCAATAGTTCTCCCATGTAAGGACTCCTCCAAACATCTGCTCATACCTCAGCAACCAGCATGAAGGGAGAGTGGGATAGAAGTATTTGTCTGGAATTACTCATCCAGGTTTTGGTTCATTTCTTTTATCCAAAGTAAGAATAGATCCAAAAGAACATCTGACGCCACATTGGATCTTGCCCTGAATATAAGGCTACTTTCACACTTCCGTCGTTTTGCCTCCGTCGCAATGCGTCGTTTTGGAGAAAAAAACACTTCCCGCAAAGTTGCCCGCAGGATGCGTTTTTTCTCCATAGACTTGCATTGGCGACGTATGGCCACATGTTGCATCCGTCGTGCGACGGATGCGTAGTGTTTTGGCAGACGCGACGCACAAAAAAAGTTCAATGTAACTTTTTTTGTGCGACGTGTCTGCCATTTTCGACTGCGAATGCGTGGCCGAAACTCCACCCCCCTCCTCCCCGCTCATCACAATGGGCAGAGGATGCATTGTAAAACTGCATCCGCTGTCCATGTTGTGCTAAATTTAGCACAACGTCTGTCGGGCCGACGGTTTGCGACGGCCCCGTACCAACGGAAGTGTGAAAGTAGCCTAAGTGACAATTTACAGTAGAAATACATGTTGGAGACTTGTAAATGCCATTCACATGAAACAGGAAAATCTATGCAGGTTTCAGGACATGGATTTTTTTCATCTGCAGTTTTCCCATTTTGTTGCACTTTTTCAGTTTGCAATGTTAGGACAAATGACAGCTGCTTGTAGACTCACCCAAGGTATTTCCTTTTTCCCTTTCCTTTCTTGATGATCCACTTCTTTTCCAGTTAATAATATCTGTTGATCCTAATTTTTTACATTACATTGTGACTCGATTTTTTTTTAGTTTATTCTGGTAATTTAATAAAGGCAGTACATACAATTTTCTGTTTAGCAAGAACTGCTGTGCTGGACATGTTACATGGTGAGCACTTATGGTGCCCAATCGACCACACTGACCATAAAGGGGTTTGTCTGGTCTTTATCATTGTCTCTGACATTTACCAAAGTAGCTCTGTGTGCTGCTTTTTTTCTGTTTTTTTTTTTTTTTTTTTGATGGAAACTGAAATGGAGGATTCTCTGGTGCAAATGTGAAGTAGCTGGAGACTGGTGCATGAGCTTCTTCATGCAATACATTAGCCTAGGGGAATAATGCTATAGAAGGCATCTCTGTGGACGCAGGGCACATGCGCTGCATTCAAAGTGCCGCTATTTCCGGATCGTGGGCACCTGGCCTTACTGGACTGTTTGCTGTTAGGACGCAGTCAGACGGCCGTATAAATTGGAGAGAGAAAGGACTGCAGGTCTCACAACCCGAGTGTGACAACTTCATACACTGAGAGCTGTGACCAGTTGGAGCATTGCTGTTCAATCTCTGTCCAGTTTACACCGCCGTCTGACTGTGCCCTTATTGTGACAAAATTAGTGTTTTGTTTTTTTTATTTCCTGCTGATCTAGCAGTTCTCTGAATGCTGGACTCTGTATAACTTCACACGGCTGACTGGCAGTTTTTTTTGCCCATGAACAGTGTACACAGAAGTGGGGGCAGATTTATTGTGAGCTTATTGTTGCAGGTTTACTAGTCCTCTCATGATGATCTCTGCTGATAAAACAGTGATCATAAAAATTACACTAAATAGCCCATTAAGGGACACATCACTGGAATCAGGGTCTCTGTCTCTACTTTATGTTGCTCTCAGAGTAGGTAGCAAAAACCTGGTGATATTTTCTTAAACCCCCCCCCAAAAAAAGCACAGTATCTCAAGAAATGCAAGACAAAAAAGCGTTGTGTGATTGAGATTTTAGACATCACTAATTTATTATATTGCTACTGCAAAAAGCTGCAGTTTTCAACACAAAAAAAGCATTGAAAAAAAAAAAAAAATGTATGAATGAGCCTTTGTTTCTGGAATCCTTTTAAGATTAAAGCAGCAGTTTGGTTGCCATGTGAAACCACTTGCTCTTTGCACTAGATCTTCTACATGTACCTATATTCTGATGGCATTATGTGCACGTAATTCCTATGTAACCAAGTCTCGCTTGTGATAACCCTATATGTGAAGAAGAATTGTTTGAAACAGAAGGTACAGTGAAGTAAAGCCGTTCTCTAACTCTGTGGGGCAGGATGTATTCTCTTTACATCTTTGCATAATATCTGCTTAGTAGCAATGTTGGGTAACTATTTCCCGGAGCATGTGTTCTGCCTTCTGCAACTGTAGAGCTAACAGCAGATGAACAAATAATATCAGCGTTTCTTGCAATACATATTTCTGATGTATTTAGCTAGAAGATTGCAGAACTACCAAAGGGCAGGCAATAAAGTTTTAGCATGCACACTATAGTTACCATTTTCAGTCATTGCTTAAACTTTCTGCTCTTTACTTTGAGAAGTTTCTGTGGCTGTGTTTGCAATAATTTCTTTGTATATTTCCCTTTTTTGCTGCAGTACCCAGTAAGTAGGGGAACTGCTGAGCGATGTGTTGTGTGTAAAAATGGGGTAATTGCACCACCACCTTATACCATGTAATATAGGGGGGGATGTAGCCAGCTGTTTACAAGAATGCAGAGGAATCTGAGGCGTTGTCCTTTACAATGCTAAACCCATTTATGCATGGCCTGGCAGCATCAAAACAAAGGTTCTGCACTTTAATTAAAATCTTATTTTTCTCCACTATGGTGGCATTATCTGAGAACTCATTGACAATTAGTTGCTTTTTTGTATATTTCTTAATCATGGAAAAAACCCATTTATTGAGTTATTGGTGACAGATCTTTCATGAAAACATCTGCTCCTGTGGTCATTGCTTACTAGCTATTGATCCCGTTCTACGCCCGGGTGGCGAGCATTTATATTGGTATATGGTCTCCATCCTGGTATGTGTTGCTTACATCCTGTGTCCCCATCCTGTCATGTGCTGGTCCATCCTGCGCCCCCATCCTGTCATGTGCTGCTCCATCCTGCGTCCCCATCCTGTCATGTGCTGCTCCATCCTGCGCCCCCATCCTGTCATGTGCTGCTCCATCCTGCGTCCCCATCCTGTCATGTGCTGCTTCCATCCTGCGTCCCCATCCTGTCATGTGCTGCACCCATCCTGCGCCCCCATCCTGTCATGTGCTGCTCCATCCTGCGCCCCCATCCTGTCATGTGCTGCTCCATCCTGCGCCCCCATCCTGTCATGTGCTGCTCCATCCTGCGCCCCCATCCTGTCATGTGCTGCTCCATCCTGCGCCCCCATCCTGTCATGTGCTGCTCCATCCTGCGCCCCCATTCTGTCATGTGCTGCGCCCATCCTGCGCCCCCATTCTGACATGTGCTGCGCCCATCCTGCGCTTCCATCCTGTCATGTGCTGCACCCATCCTGCGCCCCATCCTGTCATGTGCTGCTTCCATCCTGCGGCCCCATCCTGTCATGTGCTGCTTCCATCCTGCGCCCCCATCCTGTCGTGCTGCTTCCATCCTGCGCCCCCATCCTGTCATGTGCTGCTTCCATCCTGCGCCCCATCCTGTCATGTGCTGCTCCCATCCTGCGCCACCGTTCTGTAATTTGCTGCTCCCATCCATATGCCCCATACGCTGCTCCATAAAGGTTGATGGCCCCATAAGATGCTCCATAGTTTATGCCTCATATGCTGCTCCATTATGGTTGATGGCCCCCATAAGATGCTCCATGGTATATGCCCCGTATGCTGCTCCATAAAGGTTTATGGCCCCCATAAGATGCTCCATAAAGGTTTATGGCCCCCATAAAATGCTCCATACTATATGCCCCGTATGCTGCTCCATAAAGGTTTATGGCCCCCATAAGATGCTCCATAGTATATGCCCCATATACTGCTCCATAAATGTTGATGACCCCCATAAGATCCTCCATAGTATTATATGCCCCGTATGCTGCTGCGATATAGATATATATAGATATATATATATATAGATAGATAGATAGATATATATATAGATATATATATATATATATATATATATATATATATATATATATATATATATATATATATATAAAAAATAACCTACTCACCTATCGTTGCTGGGCGCCGAGTGCCGGGGGGCCTGAGCAGGCGGTGACACCGGCGCGCTGTGGGGGTCAGGTGCCGGAGTCGCCGATAGCTCAGGCCCCCGACACTTGCTATATTCACCTGTCCCCGTTCCACCGCTGCGTGCCGCTCCGTGTTCCGGGTCCTCTGGCTGTGACTGTTCAGTCAGAGGGCGGCGCGCATTAAGCGCGTCATCGCACCCTCTGAATTGTGAACGTCACAGGCAGAGGACCTGGAAGAGAGCGACGCGCAGTGCTGGAACGGGACAGACAGGTGAATATAGCTTATACTCGCCCTCCTGGCGTGTCCCTGCTTCTCTGTTGGAGATCGCGGTGTGCGTTCAGTGCTTACGGATACTGCGATCTCCTGGGGGCGTCACTCTGTGGGGTCCAGGCTGCGCCGGCGCTTGCGCAGTCTATAAAGGCTTCGGACAGAGTGACGCTCCCAGCCTTATATTATAGATTCTTGCATATCTCCGTAGACGACTATACAGCAATTTATATTAGCTCCACTTTGTATTCGCTATAGACGTTGCATACAAAGAGGTTCTCTCATGACCCCTTCTGATTGAGATGGGTAGGGGGGGGGGGGGTCTCAAGTCCCCTGTTTGATTGGAACACTCATTGAGCATGTGCACTGGCCCCACAATTCAAAGTCTACTGGACTGCCGAAGATAAGCGAGTGCTGTACTTGGATTTCTCTGTAGTCCCATAGACAATGACTGGAGCCGCAGTGCACAAGCTGCACTGCATCTCCATTCCCTGGAGAATGGGCAGAACGGTTGCTCAGTGGTTAGCACTGCAGCCTTGTAGCTCTGGGATCCTGGGTTCAAATCTCAACAAGCACAACATCTGTAAGGAGTATGAATGTTCTCCCCGTGTTTGTCGGGGGGGTTCCTCCTGTTTCTTCCCACACTCCAAAACATATTGATAGGTAATCTAGATAGTAAGCCCCAATGGGGACAGTGATGATAATGTCTGTGGAAGTGCTGTGGAATTATGTGCTATAGAATTGACTAAAATAAATATATAAATAAACCCTCGAGTTTTTAACAGTAAGACCCCCATCGATCATCAACTTGCCACCTATCCTGAGCATCTTTGACTTGTGATAGTGTGACAGCTCGTTTAACAAACAAATGACTATGTAAGAATGCTGATGAAAGCTGACCAACTGTTCCTATCTATGGGTTGTCACAAATGACCACATGTGAGGCACACAGGTACAATATAATTTCATTGCAAAATCTAGAGTAACCTAGTAAGGGTTTAGCCTGGATCAGTACCTCCTTGTGTATGAGCCCCTAGCCAGACTTGGTGACTTCATCAGACCCTGAGCTCCTTCCGTAGGCTCCAGGAATGTAGCTCTCTAGAGGCCATGTGCATAGCTTTGGCTGCCCTTTTGGCCAACACCCACTATGGAGTTCACCCACCAGATCAGATGACAAATTGGCCCCTGCATAATGTTTGTTTTCTGATTTCTGCTATACTGTATAAATGGTAAAATCAGCAGCCAGTCCACAGCGTGTGACGCTGCTCCGTGTGCTGCTGTATTGCAAGGATGTTCTGCCCTGTAAAATTACAGGATAATGTATGGCCCCTTACAAATCTGATAGCCCTGTAAAGCTTTAGGTCACACGGAGCTGTAATACCGCCATGCACATGACGCCATATTGTCTGTTTGTGCAAAATCCACACCAGATATGCAACGTCTGAACACAGCTCGAGAAGTGTTCCTGTGCGCTCCAGGATTTGCGCTCTTGCATTCGTGAAATAAGGTGTGTGTTGGAGCTGCATGACATAGCTCGGAGGTGGAATTGTAGGGGGAAGGGATTTTGGCTGTGGATAAATGGGTGTGGGAGGAAGGGCCAGCTTCCTTACTTTGCTTCATGTTGTTTCCTTTCATTTTCAAATATTTGTCCAGATGTTGAACCTCAAGGAGTTCCCTAGTCATGGCCACTACTCTTTATTTTGGTACATGCTGGAGGTTGGGGGACCCCACTAACAAGCTGGTGTGTACATGTAATATATTCCTAATCGCACCCCCCTCAACCACATTCTCTGTAATATTCATTCTCTGATTGCCGGATGTCATGTCACTCATTTTCTGTGTAATTGCATGAGGATAAATGACTTCAATTAGAGCGCAGGCTCTGACCCCCAGCAGCCACATGTCAGTGCTGTCATATACTCCTCCCTGCAAGGCACCAGCAAACACAAATCGTGTCTCCCGTGCGAGCAATGTAAGCGAGAAAATGCTATTGTTGCTTTTATGTTAGAGGGATTTAGTTCACCATCTTTCTGGTCCTCAATAATGCGCTCGGCCAATCAATTCATTGGTTATTTGCTATAAGCGTGTCCTGGATTGTTTCATACACCATATTCCAAATTAGTATGCAAATGACATTTTTCTGAGATTTTCCTAGATGGTCGGTGCAAATGAGTCAGTCTAATTAAAGTCATCACCCGTTAGGGTACCGTCACACAGTGGCATTTTGATCGCTACGACGGTACGATCCGTGACGCTCCAGCATCGTAGACTGCTGTCACACTTTGCAATGTACGACGCTGGAGCGATAATTTCATGACGTATGTGCGATGTAGAAGCCGTTGGTTACTATGCGCACATCGTATACGATATCTGTTACACCATGCGATCATGCCGCCACAGCGGGACACTAGACGACGAAAGAAAGTTTCAAACGATCTGCTACGACGTACGATTCTCAGTGGGGTCCCTGATCGCAGGAGCGTGTCAGACACTGCGATATCGTAACTATATCGCTCGAACGTCACAAATCGTGCCGTCGTAGCGATCAAAATTGCACTGTGTGACGGTACCCTTAGAGTATACATCGAATTTTATTGAAGAAACCTCCCAATGATAACAGTATAATCTCCAAAATGAATAAAAACTCAGAATGCACTGTTCCAAATTATTAGGCACAGTAGAATTTCTATACATTTGATATGTTTTAAAGAACTGAAAATGCTCATTTGTGGAATTTGCAGCATTAGGAGGTCACATTCAATGAACAAAAAAGCTATCTCCAAAACACCCTAACAGGCCAAGTTACATGTTGACATAGGAACCCTTCTTTGATATCACCTTCACAGTTCTTGCATCCATTGAACTTGTGAATTTTTGGAGAGTTTCTGCTTGTATTTCTTTGCATGAAGTCAGAATAACCTCCCAGAGCTGCTGTTTTGATGTGACCTGCCTCCAACCCTCCTAGATCTTTTGCTTGATGATACTCCAAAGGTTCTCTATAGGTTTGCGGTCAGGGGAAGACGGTGGCCACACCATGAGTTTATCTCCTTTTATACCCATAGCAGCCATAGAGATGGTGCATTGTCATGCATGAAGATGATTTTGCCCCTGACAGCACATTTCTGCTTTTTCTACCATGGAAGAAAGTTGTTAGTTAGAAACTCTATATACTTTGCAGAGGTCATTTTCACACCTTCAGGAACCTTAACCCCTCTGTGACCTTAGACGTACTATCCCGTCGAGGTGCCCTGGGCTTATCTGACCCTGGACGGGATAGTACGTCATAGCCGATCGGGGGGATCGCGGCCGGGTGTCAGCTGCTTATCGCAGCTGACATCCGGCACTATGTGCCAGGAGCGGTCACGGACCGCCCCCGGCACATTAACCCCTGGCACACCGCGATCAAAGATGATCGCGATGTGCCGGCGGTGCAGGGAAGCACCGCGCAGGGAGGGGGCTCCCTGTGGGCTTCCCTGAGCCCCCCGCAGCAACGCGATGTGATCGCGTTGCTGCGAGGGTCTCCTCACCTCCCTCCCTGCTCGAGCCCCGGATCCAAGATGGCCGCGGATCCGGGTCCTGCAGGGAGGGAGGTGGCTTCACAGAGCCTGCTTAGAGCAGGCACTGTGAAGGCTGCAGCGCTGCATGTCAGATCAGTGATCTGACAGAGTGCTGTGCAAACTGTCAGATCACTGATCTGTGATGTCCCCCCCTGGGACAAAGTAAAAAAGTAAAAAAAAAATTTTCCAAATGTGTAAAAAAAAAAAAAAAAAATATTCCAAAATAATGAAAAAAAAAAAAAATATTATTCCCATAAATACATTTCTTCATCTAAATAAAAAAAAAAACCAATAAAAGTACACATATTTAGTATCGCCGCGTCCGTAACGACCCGACCTATAACTGTCCCACTAGTTAACCCCTTCAGTAAACACCGTAAGAAAAAAAAAAAAAAAACGAGGCAAAAAACAACGCTTTATTATCATACCGCCGAACAAAAAGTGGAATAACACGCGATCAAAAGGACAGATATAAATAACCATGGTACCGCTGAAAGCGTCATATTGTCCCGCAAAAAAAGAGCCGCCATACAGCATCATCAGCAAAAAAATAAAAAAGTTATAGTCCTGAGAATAAAGCGATGCAAAAATAATTATTTTTTCTGTAAAATAGTTTTTATCGTATAAAAGCACCAAACCATAAAAAAATGATATAAATGAGGTATCGCTGTAATCGTACTGACCCGAAGAATAAAACTGATTTATCAATTTTACCAAACGCGGAACGGTATAAACGCCTCCCCCAATAGAAATTCATGAATAGCTGGCTTTTGGTCATTCTTCCTCACAAAAATCGGAATAAAAAGCGATAAAAAAATGTCACGTGCCCAAAAATGTTTTCAATAAAAACGTCAACTCGTCCCGCAAAAAACAAGACCTCACATGACTCTGTGGACCAAAATATGGAAAAATTATAGCTCTCAAAATGTGGTATTGCAAAAAATATTTTTTGCAATAAAAAGGGTCTTTCAGTGTGTGATGGCTGCCAATCATAAAAATCCGCTAAAAAACTCGCTATAAAAGTAAATCAAACCCCCCTTCATCACCCCCTTAGTTAGGGAAAAATAAAAAAAAATGTATTTATTTCCATTTTCCCGTTAGGGCTAGGGTTAGGGCTAGGGTTAGGGCTAGGGTTAGGGCTAGGGCTAGGGTTAGGGTTAGGGTTAGGGTTGGGGCTACAGTTAGGGTTGGGGCTAAAGTTAGGGTTAGGGTTTAGATTACATTTACAGTTGGGAATAGGGTTGGGATTAGGGTTAGGGGTGTGTCAGGGTTAGAGGTGTGGTTAGGGTTACCGTTGGAATTAGGGTTAGGGGTGTGTTTAGATTAGGGTTTCAGTTATAATTGGGGGGTTTCCACTGTTTCGGCACATCAGGGGCTCTCCAAACACGACATGGCGTCCGATCTCAATTCCAGCCAATTCTGCGTTGAAAAAGTAAAACAGTGCTCCTTCCCTTCCGAGCTCTCCTGTGTGCCCAAACAGGGGTTTACCCAAACATATGGGGTATCAGCGTACTCAGGACAAATTGGACAACAACTTTTGTGGACCAATTTCTCCTGTTACCCTTGGGAAAATACAAAACTGGGGGCTAAAAAATAATTTTTGTGGGAAAACAAAAAGATTTTTTTATTTTCACGGCTCTGCGTTATAAACTGTAGTGAAACACTTGGGGGTTCAAAGTTCTCACAACACATCTAGATAAGTTCATTGAGGGATCTAGTTTCCAATATGGGGTCACTTGTGGGGGGTTTCTACTGTTTAGGTACATTAGGGGCTCTGCAAACGCAATGTGACGCCTGCAGACCAATCCATCTAAGTCTGCATTCCAAATGATGCTCCTTCCCTTCCGAGCCCTCCCATGCGCCCAAACGGTGGTTCCTCCCCACATATCGGGTATCAGCGTACTCAGGACAAATTGGACAACAACATTTAGGGTCCAATTTCTCCTGCTAACCTTGGAAAAATACAAAACTGGGGGCTAAAATATAATTTTTGTGGAAAAAAAAATATTTTTTATTTGCATGGCTCTGCGTTATAAACTGTAGTGAAATACTTGGGGGTTCAAAGCTCTCACAACACATCAACATGAGTTCCTTAGGGGGTCTACTTTCTAAAATGGTGTCACTTGTGGGGGGTTTCTACTGTTTAGGTACATTAGGGGCTCTGCAAACGCAATGTGACGCCTGCAGACCATTCCATCTAAGTCTGCATTCCAAATGGCGCTCCTTCCCTTCCGAACCCTCCCATGCGCCCAAACGGTGGTTCCCCCCCACATATGGGGTATCAGCGTACTCAGGACAAATTGGACAACAACTTTTGGGGTCCAATTTCTCCTGTTACCCTAGGGAAAATACAAAACTGGGGGCTAAAAAATAATTTTTGTGGGAAAAAAATTTTGTTTTATTTTTATGGCTCTGCATTATAAACTTCTGTGAAGCCCTTGGTGGGTCAAAGTGCTCACCACACATCCAGATAAGTTCCTTAGGGGGTCTACTTTCCAAAATGGTGTCACTTGTGGGAGGTTTCAATGTTTAGGCACATCAGTGGCTCTCCAAACGCAACATGGCGTCCCATCTCAATTCCTGTCAATTTTGCATTGAAAAGTCAAACGGCGCTCCTTCCCTTCCGAGCTCTCCCATGCGCCCAAACAGTGGTTTACTGCCACATATGGGGTATCAGCGTACTCGGGACAAATTGGACAACAACTTTTGAGGTCCAATTTCTTCTCTTACCCTTGGAAAAATAAAAAATTGGGGGCAAAAATATAATTTTTGTGAAAAAATGATTTTTTATTTTTACGGTTCTGCATTATAAACTTCTGTGAAGCACTTGGTGGGTCAAAGTGCTCACCACACCTCTAGATAAGTTCCTTAGGGGGTCTACTTTCCAAAATGGTGTCACTTGTGGGGGGTTTCAATGTTTAGGCACATCAGTGGCTCTCCAAACGCAACATGGCGTCCCATCTCAATTCCTGTCAATTTTGCATTGAAAAGTCAAACGGCGCTCCTTCCCTTCCGAGCTCTCCCATGCGCCCAAACAGTGGTTTACTGCCACATATGGGGTATCAGCGTACTCAGGACAAATTGGACAACAACTTTTTGGGTCCAATTTCTCCTGTTACCCTTGGTAAAATAAAACAAATTGGAGCTGAAGTAAATTCTTTGTGTAAAAAAGTTAAATGTTCATTTTTATTTAAACATTCCAAAAATTCCTATTAAACACCTGAAGGGTTAATAAACTTCTTGAATGTGGTTTTGAGCACCTTGAGGGGTGCAGTTTTTAGAATGGTGTCACACTTGGGTATTTTCTATCATATAGACCCCTCAAAATGACTTCAAATGAGACGTGGTCCCTAAAAAAAAATGGTGTTGTAAAAATGAGAAATTGCTGGTCAACTTTTAACCCTTATAACTCCCTAACAAAAAAAAAAATTGGTTCCAAAATTATGCTGATGTAAAGGAGACATGTGGGAAATGTTACTTATTAAGTATTTTGTGTGACATATCTGTGATTTAATTGCATAAAAATTCAAAGTTTGAAAATTGCGAAATTTTCAAAATTTTCGCCAAATTTCCGTTTTTTTTCACAAATAAACGCAGGTACTATCAAAGAAATTTTACCACTATCATGAAGTACAATATGTCACGAGAAAACAATGTCAGAATCACCAGGATCCGTTGAAGCGTTTCGGAGTTATAACCTCATAAAGGGACAGTGGTCAGAATTGTAAAAATTGGCCTGGTCATTAACGTGCAAACCACCCTTGGGGGTAAAGGGGTTAAAGGGCCATACTAGCTGTTTCCCCATGATTCTGGCCCAAAACATGACTCCTCCACCTCCTTGCTGACGTTGCAGCCTTGTTGGGACATGGTGGCCATCCACCAACCATCCACTACTCCATCTATATGTACCATCCAGGGTTGGTCGAGACTCATCAGTAAACAAAACTGTTTGAAAATTAGTCTTCATGTATGTCTGGAGCCCATTGTAACCGTTTCTGCTTGTGAACACTGTTTGTGTGGCCGAATAGTAGGTTTATGCACCACAGCAAGCCTTCGAAGGATCCTACACCTTAAGATTCAAGGTACTCCAGAGGCACCAGCAGCTTCAAATAACTGTTTGCTGCTTTGTAATGGTATTTTGGCAGCTGCTCTCTTAATCCAATGAAATTGTCTTTTAGGCCATGTGCACACGTACAGGTTTTTTCGCTTTTTTCGCGCTAAAAACGCTATAAAAACTCATTAAAAACGCATACATTATGCATTCTATCATTTAGAATGCATTCTGCATGTTTTGTGCACATGGACGCGTTTTTTTCCGCGAAAAAAACGCATCGCGGTAAAAAATGAGCATGTTCATTATTTTTGCGGATTTTCTGCGTTTTTCCCGCAATTCTATGCATTTGGGAAAAAACACACAAAACGCACCAAAAAACGCGTCAAAATCGCGGTAAAAACGCATGCGGATTTCTGGCAGAAATCTCCGGTTTTAGTCAGGAAAATTTCTGCAAGAAATCCTGACGTGTGCACATACCCTTAGGAACCTTCCTCATTATGCCTTTATCTGCATAAATTCTGTCTGCTCTGTTTCAGTCACACATATCTTCACAGTATGATGATTACGCTTAAGTTTTCGTGAAATATCTAATGTTTTCATATCTTGTCCAAGGCATTGCACTATTTGACGCTTTTCAGCAGCAGAGAGATCCTTTTTATTTCCCATATTGCTTGAAACCTGTGGCCTGCTTAATAATGTGGAACATCATTTTTAAGTTTTCCTTTAATTAGAATCACCTGGAAAACTAATTATCACATGTGTTCATTGATTTCAGTGATCCATTGAGCCCTGAGACACAATACCATCCACAAGTTTATGTGAAAAACAAAACAATTAAATCTTTGACACTTAAATCCAATTTGCATAATTTGGAACACAGTGTAAAGCAGGGTACACTACATATTGATCTCTAAACTGGTGACACGAATGGGACAAATTCAGATTGTTTTCGTATCTGGCACTAGAGATGAGCATTTTTACCATGATGTATTACATATGTACTGTGAGGGCTGCTTTACTACAGGTCATGTATTTACAAGTGACCTCTTTGCTAATGTGTATGGCTATGTGCACACGTTGCGGATTGGCCGCTGCGGATTCGCAGCAGTGTTCCATCAGGTGTACAGTACCATGTAAACCTATGGAAAACCAAATCCGCTGTGCCCATGGTGCGGAAAATACCGCTCGGAATCACTGCGTTGTATTTTCCGCAGCGTGTCAATTCTTTGTGCGCATTCCTCAGTGTTTTACACCTGCTCTTCAATAGGAATCTGCAGGTGTAAAACCGCAGGTGAAGTCAACACAAAAAACACAGTAAATCTGCAGGTAAAACGCAGTGCGTTTTACCTGCAAACTTAAAAAAAAACGGTGCGGTAAAATCCGCACACAAATCCACAATGTATGCACATAGCCTAACTGCTCCGCAACCAATTGGTTAACATGGGCAGTGCGTGTACTTCCTTAGCACCTTTTGGAATATGGAGTAAATTGTCATTTCATCTGAGTCCCTCGTTATTATCTGCAGTGTATAGACTTGCCATTCCTGTGCAGTTACTCACTGAGTGTATGAGGTTACACAGGATTGGATTACAGTAGAGCGGCGTGTAATGAGTCCACTGGGCATGGAGACACTGGGGGCTCTGATTCACTTCTCAGGACTGCAGTGCTCTGCTTCATGCCGTTGTACGGAGGTTTTAGGTCCTATTTAAGCAGCAGTACACACACACACACACACACACACACACACACACACACACACACACACACACACACACACACACTTGTGTGTGCACTTGCTCCAACGCTCTGAAAACTTCCAATAAAATCAGACTTGTTTATTAAAGGGATCCTGTCACCCCCAAAATCGAAGGTGAGCTAAGCCCACCGTCATCAGGGGCTTATCTACAGCATTCTGTAGTGCTGTAGATAAGCCCCTGATGCCAGTTGGCTTGGCTCACCTTCGATTTTTGGGGTGACAGGTTCCCTTTAAGAGGCTAGTCTAAAAAAACCTACATCAGTGAAAGATACGATTGGAACGACACGATGGATTGGGGAGTGGGTGCATTACATTTTTTACACCTGATACTCCCCAGTTCTTTATCGTATGTGTCTGTACTATTGAAAAGGTTCACCTTATTAAAAAAAAAAAACATGAACTTGAAAGAGCTGTGTGGATTAAGGCAATTCTGTCAGTAGCAACATAAGTGAGCTGACTTAAGGTACCGTCACACTAAGCGACGCTGCAGCGATACCGACAACGATCCGGATCGCTGCAGCGTCGCTGTTTGGTCGCTGGAGAGCTGTCACACAGACCGCTCTCCAGCGACCAACGATGCCGGTAACCAGGGTAAACATCGGGTAACTAAGCGCAGGGCCGCGCTTAGTAACCCGATGTTTACCCTGGTTACCATCCTAAAAAGTAAAAAAACAAACGCTACATACTTACCTACCGCTGTCTGTCCTCGGCGCTCAGCTTCTCTGGTCTGGCTGTGAGCGCCGGGCAGCCGGAAAGCAGAGCGGTGACGTCACCGCTCTGCTTTCCGGCTGCCCGGCGCTCACAGCCAGTAAAGGAGGAGAGCAGAGCACAGCGCTGGAGGACAGACAGCGTTAGGTAAGTATGTAGTGTTTGTTTTTTTACTTTTAGGATGGTAACCAGGGTAAACATCGGGTTACTAAGCGCGGCCCTGCGCTTAGTTACCCGATGTTTACCCTGGTTACCAGCGAAGACATCGCTGAATCGGTGTCACACACGCCGATTCAGCGATGTCTGCGGGGAGTCCAGCGACCAAATAAAGTTCTGGACTTTCTTCCCCGACCAGCGACAGCACAGCAGGGGCCTGATCGCTGCTGCCTGTCACACTGGACGATATCGCTAGCGAGGACGCTGCAACGTCACGGATCGCTAGCGATATCGTCTAGTGTGACAGTACCTTTACTTTATTTGCTATATGCGATAAATTAGTTTGTTAGTGAACATAGAACAAGACCGAAAAAGTGATCACTTAAGCCATTTTGTTGCATTAAGAGGAACAAACATCCATCCCAAAATGTGCTTCATATTCACTGGCCTTATTATAATGTTGCCTCTAGTTGACAGCTGTTTTCTCTGGATATTTTTTTGTTTGTCCCCTAGACAATCCTGGCAGCAACTATTCTCTTAAAGCCCTTTTAGATGAGACAAAAATTCTGAAAAAAAAACGTTTCTAAGGACGCTTATTCCCGATTATCATCAGCCTGTGTAAACCTGCTGCTGGTCATCGAACTGTTAGGCTATGTGCACACGTTGCGGATTCCATTGCGGATTTTTCCGCAGCAGATTTGATAAATCCGCAGTGCAAAACCGCTGCGATTTTTACTGCGGATTTATCGCGGTTTTTAATGCGGATTCTGCTGCGGTTTTCCATCTGCAGTTTTCTATTGGAGCAGATGGAAAACCGCTGCGGATTCCGCACAAAGAATTGACATTGTACTGTAAACTCATGAGAAACTGCTGCGGATCCGCAGCTGCGGAAAATCCGCAACGTGTGCACATAGCCTAAATGTTGTTTTTTTTTTTTTTTACCCGTGCTATGGGGCAAAACAATTGTATTATTTCCCCATGCAGTTTTTGTTGGCTCCTGATCAACTTTTATAAAGACTCATTGATGGGGCTTTCTAAATGGGCCCTTATCTGAACAAGCAGACTTTGCATGGTAAACCGGAAAATGCCTGATCCATGTTTCCCCCATTGTGTGCTATGGGGGTCAGTGGAGAGGACCCCACACACGTTAAGGTATTGATGATAATTACGTGTACCAAAATCCTATTTTCCTGCTTTATGTGGTGTATAGAGGTTGTAATTACCCACATTGGGAGCCAAATCTAGATTCCTGATTTCCTTTTCAGCTTGTTCTTGGAGGTTCCTATTCCCATATGTGCATTTGTTTTGCTCGTCATGTGTAAATCTTAGTATGAGATGTGTAAGGTTTTCTTCCTGCCTGGCATTGCACATTGATGTCTTTATAGTGGGTCATGAGCTCTTCCGTTGTTTTCTGCTCCGTCCTTGCGGAGGTGCAGCGAGTGCCAGCATGCAGGGAATGTCAGGATTCCTTCAGACTGTACTTGGCAAGCTTTACATTTTTCTCCTGCGATAGGAACAGGCCCTAGGGGCAGAACTGCAAAAATCACTCGGGAATGTGATATTACTGTAGCTATTGTTTTTGTGTTGAGCTCCTCCTGGTCTGTTAACAATAATATTAGTTTGCTTGGCAGATGCCTTCATCCATATTACTACATTATTACCATTGACAATATCTGATTATTCAAACTAGTAAAACCTTATTAGGCTCTGTTCACACGTTACGTTTTTGCTGCAAATTTTTTTTCTGCAGGCGCAACCTGCAAAAAAAAGTGCAGCTTTTCCTGCGTTTTGTTATCTCTTGTTAAAGTTTAGTGCTGCCTCAAAAACCATGATGCATCATAAGACTTTTGAAACAGAAACGCAGCAAAAACTGATATCTGCGGTTTTTGTACCAATCCATTGTTTCCTATAGGGAAAAAACGCTGCAAATACGCAGAAAAAAAATGAAAGTGACATGCTGCAGTTTTTCAAATCAGCCAGGAAAATAAAACCAATGTGTGCGTGAGATTTCTGAAATCTGAGACTTTGCTGGTGTTGTAAAAAGCAGCTTAAAATTTGCATGAAAAAAGTAGAAAAAACACAATGTGTGAACATAGCCTTATGGTGCAGCATTATTACATAAATGCGTGCCAGTAGACTCCTTGATGTTATACAACACTGACTGGGCTTTGGCCTCTTAAAATAATTAATTAGGACTGCTAGTTGTTGTGAACCAAGTGATGTTGGTTTTTATTCCAATAATGGGCTCCGTTCTCTCCAGCCTTCTGTGTACCCTGACCATGGAAAGTAACAAGTCCTGTCATAGAAAAATGCGGCAGCACTCACCGATCCTGGAGTGAAGAAAGTCTTTATTTCCCTGTACTGGTAATACCACCTTTTCAATGCCCGCAAATCTCAAAACCTCTGGGTTGCCTTCATGTACGTCTCTAATATGGCTGATCAACCTCGGCACTCCTTTTCCTGAAAGCACCGATTCGAAATGCTCCCTAAACCATATATACAACTTACGTATAGTTTTCCCAATGTAATACCTGTTACAAAATATCACGTACACCACGTAGGTTGTCCTGCAAGAAATAAACGGTTTCACAGTATGCGTTATCGGACCAATATTCAACGTTCGTTCGAGAATGTGATATTGACAATACTGACACTGACCACAACGATAATTGCCCATCGGGGCTGCTTGCTCTAACCAAGTATTTGTTTGCTTAGTGATACGGTTACGGACTAACACATCCCTTATACGTGTGCTACGCCTGTTAGAAATTAACGGCCCACCCGCTGTCTTGCCTGCTAAATCCCTGTCTCTCTCCAATACGTGCCAGTGTTTTCTTATAGTAGATCTAATGGCCTGATCCATAGGGCCATACTGAAAACAAAAATTAAACCGCTGGCCCCTTGTTCTGTTCTCTTTTCCCCCATAACTGTGTGGTAAATTATTTACCCTCTCCATGGATGTTTTCAACAACGTATCTGGATAGCCCCTTCCGCGAAGCCTTTGGCACAGTTCCTCAGACTGCTGTTCATAACCTTGATGTGTATTGTTGATCCTCCGTGTTTTTTCTATGACAGGAGTTGTTACTCACCTATGTTCCATGCGAGCACCCGTGATCAGCGGTCAGTATTCCAGCTGGTTCAGCACGTATCTTGTTGTTTTTTTCTCCTTGTGCCCCAGCAGTGCTGCTCCACTGTTTTTCTTCTTTTTTTTTTGGTCCTGACCATAGAAAAACTACATTTCTTAATGGGAAATTTATGAACTCCGTGTCCTGCCTACTGGCCCTTTGAGGAAGAGAGGCTTGCTTTCAAGAGGGGGGAGGGGTTAGGTCCCCTTGTGCCCCCCAAAGAACAAGTTTTGGAATTTCTTTTGATCCTAGATCCATTTCTGCTCTTTTGGTTGGCACTCCTCTTTTTCATTAGAGATTGGTGATCTGTAGGGATGAGCGAATGGCTTCACATAACTCCTTATCCGAATAGCGGCATTGGGAACCTGGATACCTGGAGCACTCCTGATAATCAGCGAGGATAAAAGTGTTTCTAGTATAAAAATAAGAAGTTTGTCGAAAGGTTTCCATACTCCATAGATAAATGGGCCTAAAACTTGATTGGCCGATAGCGGTCTCCCAACTTTACCGTAAACATGCACACAAGGCTCACCATAGCAGGTTTGTGTTTTCAGTGTGGAGAGTGGAGTAAGCCACTACTAGAAGCCATTGGCATTTTATCTCCCACAAGAAAAACAAAGTATCAGCCTATTTACGTTCAAAGTTGCTTATCCTCTCCTTAAATATCATTTGTTGATGGTGATTTGGGAGGTCTCCATAGGTGGTCATAACGCAGTCCACGTTTGTCAGTGAATGGGGGCCTTATAAAGGTTATTCCTATCTGATAAAGGACATGTACAGTAATTAGTTTGTTGGGCACCTCTGGGCCCCCAGTGATCCTGAGAATGAACTGGGAGCTTCCTTCATTTACCTTCTACGTTTTCCTAGCATGGCGGCATTCGCCACCACCTAAAAGGCTGGATTGAAGTACCTTATACTTTCTATGCTGCAGTTCCCTGCGCAGCTGGTGGGCAGTTTTGCTGTTCAGGAAAAAAAATTGAACGGCATGCAGTGCTTAATCGGCTGCATCATGTTCAGTGGGGGACCCAGTGATCACACTCCATCAATCATAAAGTGAGGGCATGTCCATGAGATGTCATCACTTTACTGGAGAGGAATACTTTTACAAAGCCATAGGGGAACTGTGCTCATAACGTTACAGGCTCCATCAGCTACGTTCACATTTGCGTTGTTGTGTGTTGCGTTGGCGACGCAACGCAAAACGCATGCAAAAACGCATGGTTTTGTGACACATACGTCCATTTTTGGCTTGGTTTTGGACGCAAAAAAATGCTGCGTCCTCTGCGCCCTGACGCTTGCGCCAAAAAAGACGCATGCGTCACAAAACGCAAGACAACGCATGTCCATGCGCCCCCATGTTAAATATAGGGGCGCATGACGCATGCGTCGCCGTGGCTGCGCCCGACGCAACGCTAATGTGAACGTAGCCTAAGAAGGCGTCTCGCAGCTCCCCCACTTCCGCCTATTACCGTATATTTTCTTTTGAATCTGTATGACATGTCAAAAGACTAGATAGACAGTCTCCAAGCACAACCTGGTCCGCATATCCTCTTATATACGAGATCAAGTGTTGCTTTACTCTAAATCACAGTGCATGGGATGAAAGGAAATAATGTAGCCCTCTATTAAATAATCGTATAAAAAACTTATTTTAGTTAGTCATAGGTCTCCAGTCACATTCGTAGGGGCCACTGTAACATGATCCACGTAGGGGCCACTGTAACATGATCCATCAGGGACTTGTCTGCTGGAGTTCTCTGTGATCTGCATGACTCAGAAGAGGCTATTTCCGAGGATCTCTTGCAACACTGTAACCAGGCAGAAATAGCCGAAGGACATGTACTTCTGTCAGTACGTGCTCTAGGAAGTCCCGCTAAGTTGTGTAAGGAAATGAGGAGGAACGTGCTTCAAACACGCGCTTACCTGGCACTGCTTGGCACCTGGTATATAGGCTTGTGGTTTTTGTCAATGTCTCTTACTATGTTTGTTGCTGTAGTTATTAATGTGCAGTAGGTCCAGCTCACACTGGCATTTTTTTTCTTTTTGTTCGCACACCAACCATTTTATTAGATGGCTATGGCAGCACAAACCCTCAGAATTTTAACCATGAAAGGAAAAAAACCCAAAACAAATTATCAGATTGAAGAAGAATGGTTTACATGTCCTATAAGCAGATGTTGATTCAAGCCCAAATTTGCAAAAATTTTTGGCATTCATTTTTAATAAAAGTGCCACACCCCCCCCTCCTGGAACATCACACAACTTTTTTCATCTTTTGCCAAGCATTGCACAAAAACATAAATTTTCTTTTCCAACTTTTGGCACTCTCAAGACAAAAACTGGGGTACCTGCTAAATAAATGAAGGCCACTGAGTTAACGAGCCTAAAGGCCCCGTCACACATAGTGACGCTTAAGCGATCCCGACAACGATACGACCTGTCAGGGATCGTTGCTGCGTCGCTATGTGGTCGCTGGTGAGATGTCACACAGTGCGATCTCCCCAACGACGCAGCAGTGATGCAGCGACCTGTAGAACGATGCTATTTCATGATGATTCAATGGGACGTCCTGTCAACGAGGTCGTTGGTAAGGTGTCAAACACAGCGATGTGTGCTACCCAGCGGGACCTCAACGATCAAAAAATGGTCCAGGCCATTCCGACACGACCAGCGATCTCACAGCAGGGGCCTGATCGCTGCTACGTGTCACACATAGCGAGATCGCTACTGAGATCGCTGTTGCGTCACAAAACTTGTGACTCAGCAGCGATCTCGCTATGTGAGACGGGGGCTTAAGGCTACGTTCCCATGATAAGGAAGTAGCAGCGCTTTTGACGTAGCATATTTTTGTGTTCTAATCGCACAGGTAAATCCGCATTTGTTCACTGAACCATGCGGATTTACCACATCCAATATATTTCTATTGTGGAAATTTATTTTGCGGATACTAGTATCTCCACAACAGAAATTGATGTACTGCGGCTTGAAAACCCACACCGCTGGAGAGTTTACCCAGCATCAATTAGAAGCACAGGGGGCATGGGAATTCTATAATGCACTGTACAAGGCAGCGCCGGTGAGCTGCGTCCAACACGTGTCTATTCCTGATCGTGGGCACGTGTCCTTATTCCCTTTGTTTCCAGAGGCGATAAGTTGACAGTGGCTAATTGACTTCTACCCATTCAAAACCTGTGCACGACCATCCAAGCCAAGTGCGCATGGTGGATAGTATGGGGTGGGGAGTATAAATGGCGGCTAACTATTAGAAAGGTGTATGGACAGGTTTAGACTTGACTCTGAAGCTGTCAGAGGAATTTGTGAACCAAATTAAGTGTTTTTCATAGAGGAAGTGAGCTTTTCATATTCTATGTTTTCTCCTCTTGTGTCGCCCCACACCTTGAATGTATATACATTATTGCTAATGAATAATGTACAGGTCCTTCTCAAAAAATTAGCATATAGTGTTAAATTTAATTATTTACCATAATGTAATGATTACAATTAAACTTTCATATATTATAGATTCATTATCCACCAACTGAAATTTGTCAGGTCTTTTATTGTTTTAATACTGATGATTTTGGCATACAACTCCTGATAACCCAAAAAACCTGTCTCAATAAATTAGCATATCAAGAAAAGGTTCTCTAAACGACCTATTACCCTAATCTTCTGAATCAACTAATTAACTCTAAACACATGCAAAAGATACCTGAGGCTTTTATAAACTCCCTGCCTGGTTCATTACTCAAAACCCCCATCATGGGTAAGACTAGCGACCTGACAGATGTCAAGAAGGCCATCATTGATACCCTCAAGCAAGAGGGTAAGACCCAGAAAGAAATTTCTCAACAAATAGGCTGTTCCCAGAGTGCTGTATCAAGGCACCTCAATGGTAAGTCTGTTGGAAGGAAACAATGTGGCAGAAAATGCTGTACAACGAGAAGAGGAGACCGGACCCTGAGGAAGATTGTGGAGAAGGACCGATTCCAGACCTTGGGGAACCTGAGGAAGCAGTGGACTGAGTCTGGTGTGGAAACATCCAGAGCCACCGTGCACAGGCGTGTGCAGGAAATGGGCTACAGGTGCCGCATTCCCCAGGTAAAGCCACTTTTGAGCTACAGAGAAGTAGCTGTTGCTAAGTGGTCCCAAGTACTTTTTTCTGATGAAAGCAAATTTTGCATGTCATTCGGAAATCAAGGTGCCAGAGTCTGGAGGAAGACTGGGGAGAAGGAAATGCCAAAATGCCTGAAGTCCAGTGTCAAGTACCCACAGTCAGTGATGGTGTGGTGTGCCATGTCAGCTGCTGGTGTTGGTCCACTGTGTTTCATCAAGGGCAGGGTCAATGCAGCTAGCTATCAGGAGATTTTGGAGCACTTCATGCTTCCATCGGCTGAAATGCTTTATGGAGATGAAGATTTCATTTTTCAGCACGACCTGGCACCTGCTCACAGTGCCAAAACCACTGGTAAATGGTTTACTGACCATGGTATTACTGTGCTCAATTGGCCTGCCAACTCTCCTGACCTGAACCCCATAGAGAATCTGTGGGATATTGTGAAGAGAAAGTTGAGAGATGCAAGACCCAACACTCTGGATGAGCTTAAGGCCGCTATTGAAGCATCCTGGGCCTCCATAACATCTCAGCAGTGTCACAGGCTGATTGCCTCCATGCCACGCCGCATTGAAGCAGTCATTTCTGCCAAAGGATTCCCGACCAAGTATTGAGTGCATAACTGAACATTATTATTTGTTGATTTTTTTGTTTGTTATTAAAAAACACTTTTATTTGATTGGATGGGTGAAATATGCTAATTTATTGAGACAGGTTTTTTGGGTTATCAGGAGTTGTATGCCAAAATCATCAGTATTAAAACAATAAAAGACCTGACAAATTTCAGTTGGTGGATAATGAATCTATAATATATGAAAGTTTAATTGTAATCATTACATTATGGTAAATAATGAAATTTAACACTATATGCTAATTTTTTGAGAAGGACCTGTATAACCATCTTTTTTGGTAACTGTCTGAGATGATGGATAGTAGAACCTAATGCAACAGATAACTAATGATCTGCTTACATTAGCTTCTTTCCGTTCTTCACATTAACATTAAAGGCTTCTGTTGGACTATACCCTGCTTTATCCTGAGGATCAACCATCAGCGTTATGACCCTGGAGAAACCCTTTTAACGTGGACACAGAAATGTTTACATCCACAGCTCGCATTGCTTTCCAGCTGTAGTTGTGACAGACGCATTTTTTAGCTTTAACTCTGACAGTAACTCGCTTGTCATAGAACTTTGTATCGCCCCGGGCTGTAAAACGTCTGAGCACAGATTTACACAAAGACATCATCTTTGCCTTTTATGCCTGTCCTTGGACCTTCCTGGGTGTGTCCTGCTACGGATTTGTCTACTTCCCTATATCTTTCATGTGACTTGTGAGTATGTGGCCCAGAGATCGCTGATGGTCAGGAAGTCTGAAATGACTAACTATGAGAAATGCGTGACTCATGTAGAGCTGCTGCTTCTGTTTTCTGCATCTGATCACCTCTTTACTAGTGATTAGCGAATGTGTTCAGATAAGGTGTTATCTGAGCATGCTTGTGTGCTAACACTGACTTAAGCACGCTCGAATATTATGATCGAATCCCCGAGTGTTTGTTATGCAATCCCTGCATGTGTTGTGCTGTCGAACAGCCACGAAACATACCAAGGGGACTCGAACATATTGTTCTAGCATGCTGAAGACACTCTGATAACACCTTATAAGAGCACAGTCGCTCATCACTACTCTTTACTCTTCACATATGTGATTTGCAGGACTTGAATCATTCAGTGGCAACATATCTCTTCTGTTTTTGCTTTTGTTGCATACAGGTTATGCCATGAAATCTTACTATCTATCTTTTCATCCTCAGTTTGCTGGTTCTGCAACATCTGCAGAGTTTTAAAATACTTTCCCTGATGTAGTGATAGTATCTTAACAACCGATACCTATGCTACGGCAATACCCTACAAATGGGGCAAGTGACACAGCGAATCAGAAGGACTATACTACATTTCTATTTGAACGTATTTGCTAATATTATTATTACACATACTACATATTGGTATAGGATCTTAGAGAAGGAAATACCCATTTAAGCTGTGGCAATGCCCATCAGAATACTCCATGCAGGCCTCAATCACCATGTACTGGCTAGCACAAGCAGTGCCCATATTCTGCTGACAGCACCTGTAAGTAGCAGCAGGATACTCTGTGTTCTTACTGGATGGCTTCTGCTTGAAAGAGAACGATTCAAACAACCTGCCAGGAATTTTCTCATAATACAAAGTTTCTTTAAGTCATAGCTGCAATTTATATTTCTTTTATCTCTTTCTGAAAATGTTCCATTGATGGAAATGTGTTCATAAGCCTTTCTATCATTTGTGCAGAATTAATTTGCTGCTCTCTTCATATTTCTGTATGGAGTTCCTAATTTACTTCTACAGGATAGTGTTCCATGGATTTGAGTACTGTATATTGGCTGTAAATGTATTTTCTCTGCTCATTATTTGCTCTTTCTTTCTGCAGATGCATTGCTCGCTGACCTGGAGTCCACCACATCTCATATATCAAAACGACCTGTTTTTTTATCCGAGGAGACTCCATATTCCTTTCCCAGTGGTTGTCATACTTATCAAGAAATTTCTATTCCACCTGCACATGCTAGCGAGTCTCTAAATGGCACAGTTACTGACCCTCTAGATTCTTGGACCACCAGCTCCAATACGGTTTCACAGCAGCAGGTAGAGAATGAGAACTACCATAATATTTGTATTACACATATAAGATCTGTAAGTTAAAAAACAGGTTTCTGTCTACTTTCCGTTTCCAGAATCCTATGTACAATAGTTCTCTTGTGAAGGAGAGTGTGGGATCCCCTTCTGCGGGAGAAGAGGAGCATGTATACAGGTAGTGCAATCACTTTTTCCTGACAGTACTTGCTTTTTTGACATTTCCATGTCACAGCAGTTGTATCCTTTTATATAGTTTTCCCAACAAGCAGCGTTCTGCGGAGCCATCTCCGACTGTCTTGGGCTCATCTCTTGGCAGCAACTTGTCAGAGTTGGACCGACTTCTCTTAGAACTAAATGCTGTGCAGCAAGCCCCATCAAGTAGCCTTTCTGCAGGTGAGGTGCAAGGTCTGGGGGTTAGGGTTTTTTTGGTTTTTTTTTTTTCATATGTGTATTCTCCTAAAATAATTTAGATGCATCTAGATAATTTGCTTCAAGCTCAGTTTTCTTGCATGCAGATTTTATTGCATATTAAAAGCTAGTAGAAATATATACATAATAATCCACAAATATATCAAGTAACTTGGCAGTAAACCGGAGCTTTACTTTTAATTTGCCACCAGTTGCACTGTTTTACCGTGTATAGTTGGCTGCAAACGTCTGGAATTATTTTTTATTTTTTAATGAATGTGCCAATGAAAATTAACTTTTAATACTCAAATATTAAGAGCCATGCTTGAAAAACACAGATGGATACAAAATTTCACACAATGCAACAACCACAATGTAAATATAAAGGTGTACACAATGACAACTGTGTAAGTGGGGAAAAAAAGGGGGATCTCACCAATATCTTGAGACAGCCCATGGCATAGAGCTGGAGGCAGGGGAGCAGGCAGTAGTTATTCACCGAAGAGATTGTCGTGCCCATGCAAAATTTCTTGCCCTGACAAAGGCAGTACCCAAGTTTAGATCCTAAATAAATGTCCCTCCCTACGCATTTCAGCCTTGATATAGAGGCCTCATCAGACGAATTCAAAAACGGGAAATTAGGGGGGATTCAAACACAGGGCTCAGAAAACAGGTCCTTGAAAAAGCTGTGCAGTGGCACTAGGTCTTAATAGAGGCGTATTGTAATTGAATACTCCCCTGTTAAAGCCTAGTGTCACTGCACAGCTTTTTCAAGGACCTGTTTTCTGAACCCTGTGTTTGAACGTTCACCCCCCCATCCCTCACCCCTATTTTTGCATTCTCCTGATGAGGCCTCTATATCAAAGTCGAAACGTGTAGGGAGGAATATTGGGGGTCATTTATTTAGGGTCTAAACTTGGCTACTGCCCTGATTAGGGCAGGACCTTTTGCATCTGTCAGGACTGGTTCTTAGGTGGACAAAAAAATCCCTTCTCTCTCTTGCCTCCAGCTGTATTCCATGGGTTATCTCAGGATATTGGGGAGATCCTCCCATTTATTTTTTTTTTTACTTGCACAATTGTTGTCATGCGTACCTTTATGTTTACATTGTGGTTGCTGAATTGTGTGTAATTTTTTTTTATCCACCTGTGTATTTTTGGAGCCTGGCTCTTTTAATATTTAAGTATTAAAAGTTAATATTTGGTGGAACTCGCGTTGCTGTCTATATTTACCATATCAGAGATTTTGTGGTAAGCACCACCATCAGTGGTTGCGTTGGCCGTTTTTAATGACATTGAATTTCTGAAAAGATGAGTTAACGTAAGCCAGGACCTGCTATAAACTAAACCTATTGGTGCACATTACCAAAAGGCAGGGTTATTCTGGTTTACACACATTATCACCATGGTATAGGTTGTAATCGTAAGATTCACTTGAAACACTCAGATTGCTAGTGTCCCATGTTCTTTCCTGGCGGTAAAACTATGGCCTGAATGAATTTAATGGAGTGGCTAGTTGCACAGGCACCATGCCACTTCATTCAGCGTTCTATATTCAACTTCTACTAATCATTGTCTTGTTTACAGAGAATAGATCACAACAGTCCCCCATTCTGTCATTCTGGGGCTTCCAATGGTGAGGACCACACTTTTCCAACAGATATCTGATAGGTGAAAATTTACATGGATGCTGTTCACTTACTGGATTCTTTTTTGTGGCATAAATCCTCTCCTCCTTGAAGAAGGCAAATTGTGGCTCCTTTATATTTTCTATAACTTGAGGCTTTCGTATTTGTGTATCGTCAATAGTTGCAGTATAAGGTGCATAGACTTTCATGTTTTTTTTTTCTTTTTCTTGCAGATGATTTGACCCGAAGCATCTCACAGCCTGTGGCAGTCCCAGTTTCTTTAGCCATTGTTTCTGACACTCCAGGAATAAAGATTGGTCAATCCTCAAAGGAAAAACCTAAGCGAAATGGTGCACGGGGTATAGATGATGTCCGTCCAAGTGTAGAGAGCCTTCTCGATGAACTTGAAAGCTCTGTACCCACGCCAGTGTAAGTGCTGTTGTATGTTATGGAAATTGTCCAGGACTATGATATTGTCCAGGACGACATTGGCTGTTGTTAAAGACCACAGCCGTCGGAAGGGTACAGTGTGAAGAAGGAAAACCACAGCACCTTACGCTCTGCAGTGGCCATTCCTGGGTACTACAGCCCAGCTACCATTTAAGTGAGTTGAGCTGAGTTGCCGTACCCAAGACCTGCAGCTTCACTTTGTACAGAGCTGTGGTGTTCTTACTTTTTACACTGTTTACTTCTGGCAGCCGTGAACAGCTTAGTGTGGGTTCCTGTCTCCCACCCTTTTGATAGTGACATTTAATATTTTCTATTACATTGATGTTGTTCTTTAATACTAAGCGATATTACTCCATTGCAGTCCTTCAGTCACTGTGTCTCAAGGAGAAATGAGCAGCTCTCAGAGCGTCACTCCCAGCCAGCAGCAGACAAGAATCTCAGCCTCCTCTGCCACACGTGAACTGGATGAACTTATGGCTTCTCTCTCTGATTTCAAGGTAGCTAGTCCTCACTTACACTTAACTGGGGCATGGACTGCACCTTCTGCTACTGAATCATAACTATATGTTAGACTTTTTTCCTTTATAATGTTACAGGGTATATACACTAGATTCCTTGATAGGGCGTTGATCCAGGGAACTAGTCTGATTGCCGTATGTGGAGTCGGGAAGGAATTTTTTTCCCCAATGTGGAGCTTACTATTTGCCACATGGGTTTTTTTTGCCTTCCTCTGGATCAACATGTTAGGGCATGTTAGGTTAGGCTATGGGTTGAACTAGATGGACTTATAGTCTTCCTTCAACCTTAATAACTGTGTAACTATGTATGTAACTATGTAATAATGATAGTGAACTGATGCTGAAAGAGGCCATTTCACTAACTTTTTATTTTTTTTATTTTGCCTTTCTGTTATGGTGATATTAGCAATCAAAGTATTTGACACCTAATGAGTAAATTTTAAAGTCCAAATTGACATTATCTCAGTTCTCACTGTGTACTTCTTCCTCCTGTGTGCCGTTGACTAATCATAGCTCAGCACAGGTTTCTCACTTTGAGGCATATAAGGAGACAGCCTGACATTTGTGAGCTTTCATTTCCTAGCAGTCCGTGTGGTAAGAGAGGCACTACAGCTGAGGCGGCAGCAGTGTAAGAGGAGATTTGACAGAAGGGTTTGTAATGTGATAAATCTTATCTCCGCTGTACTGCCCCTTTCCCCATAGGGACTGCCAGAAGATGAAAGCTCAAAGGTGTCAGTAATGACAATCGAGTTTGCAGTTCTCACTGCAACTTTTGATAACTCTGAAGTAAGGTCAGGGTTGTCAGTCATAATATGCCTCACAGTGGGATACTTGCTGTAAGCTATTATTTGGGCGTATTCTTTTGTTTTGAATGTTGCATCCTGCTTATGATCATCATACAGGGGGAAGAAGTACAGGAAAAACTCCCTGGTAACACCCACTTGGACTTAACTCATTAGGCACCACATACTTTGCAACGGAGAGGAAAAGTAATAAAAAGTGTTTTCTTCTATTCTGCCAATATTTCATTGTATATCCAGTTAAGCATGAATTGGTGACCGATCCTCTTTAATACTTTGGATTCATGTTTCCTACACCCTTTTATAATTATACATATTTTACTTAGTTTCTAGAAAAAAGCAGCCAGTTGACTCCTGTGGCTTATAAAATTCTTATGATGTGTTAATCATTAACGAGGTGGCTATTACTCCTGGTGCTGGGCTTGCCTCCTCCATTGGTATTTCTGCCTTTTTCCTTTTATTGTGCTGGGTGCGGTTGTTAGCTATAGTCTTCTGAGGAATGCAGCAGCGGTGTGTTCAGAGCACAGAGGTCTTCACTCTTATTTTGGTTGAGACCAGAGAGTTTACAAAGATACTATCAGATTTCTGCCTAGAACATTTATGAAGCTGTATCTTTTAGTGAAGATTTCATTGGAAGCTGAAGAAGCTTGTGTAACCTTCATACATTTGTGTAAATTGCTTCCATTTAAGTGGGAAGGACTCTGGTTTTATGGTCTTGTGAAAGTCTTGTCAGCTTATTTACAAGGTTCATGGTATTGGAATCAGATGATTTTTCTCAATAAAATTTTTTTATTTTTTTTATTTTACTAATCTGCAGCTTCAGTAAGTGGCGTTTTCTTCATAAACATGATTTTACTAAATGGCAAATACACGACTGATTCTTGGGTTTGCAAGTTGAACATCTTACTGTGACTTAAACCAGCACATTCAGGTGGGACCTGTCACATTTCAGATGGGTTTTCTGACCCTGCAAAAAAGAACTCTAGTGATCTGACAGATGGGCTTCCAGGCTGAGCTGAAAGCAAAGTTCTTGGCACCTATATAGTCAAGCTTAGGTGCTCACATAAATGATGTTAATATCATGCATATGGCTGGAGTTCTCATCTACAAGTGTTTCATGCTTGTTACGTTGATTTTTTTTTTTTACCACCTATAACTAGAAATGTTAACGATACTATAAATGAGCGTATCATTTAAAGGGGATAGAAGTCTCTACCAAATTGAATGTCACCTGGACTGGCTTTGGTATAAATGGAAAATAATCGATACACACTTTAAATTGCCGCATGTGGTTACCAACACAGAAGAAGAAAGGTGCTAAATATTACTTAAAATCGCAAGATCTTTATTTTATGATTTCTTTAAAATATTGTGATTGAGATGTTTGCCACCTTTGTTTGTGTTTGTAATCACTGGGACAAAAGTCTGCAGTCATTCCATGTGACCTCTAAATTGTGACAAAGTGCTGTGTGCGCTGTCAATATTTCCTAGTATTGCCGGAGAGCATGACTACATGTATGAGATTTGCATGCTTGCAGTCACATGCCAACTAGACTCTTTTGGATTCTCTCAATAGAAGTGAATTGAGACAAGCTGGATGAGTAGCACAAGGCCACAAGTTTGTAAATCAAATACATAAGGTTATGTGACTGCTCGCTAGGATCAGCAATACAAGGAAATTGTGACAGCATGAATTAAATTAAAACATTTGCGTCAGCTTAGAGAAAATATACTTTAATGTTCATAGCTGGAGACCAGGCTAGTCTGGTGCTGCCCCTGAACGACTTTCCAGCACTGCTGTACGTGCCTGCAGATCTCCATCTTGTGTGTACATGCTGAGAGACCTGTCAATCACCTGCAGCAGCGCTAAGAGGAGCTGGCCGCGGGCCATAGCTGGAGACTAGACTGATCCGCTGATCTATTAAAGTACATTATCTCTGACATGCCAGGGTTTTACCTGACTGCAGTTGTCATACTTCCCGCAGTTGTGACAGCATGGATCAGATGACAGGTTCTCTTTAACTGCAGTAGCTCAGAACCAGTGCAACATGAAATAAAGATGCCCTATGTGGAGTTATCCTGACTACCCAGACCAACTATCTGGGTGAAAATAGGATAGTTTTATTCACAGGGGCAGACCTCATCAGAAGTTTCTGCTTTTCACATGAATACGACATGAAAATTAGTATGTTTTTTGGAGACTATATATAATCTATGTAATGGAGTCTAAATGTGGAATAATGGTTTACTTTGTTCCTCAGTGCTTGTATTTATTTGTATTTCCTATTTGGTTGAACAACAATTTTGTCTAGATAAGGGCTCATACTCGCGAGAAACTCGGATGAGTCTCGCACGGCAATACCCGGCACTCAGATCGGAGCGTGTGGCCGCTTAGCAATACATGCAGCCACACGCTCCGCTCTTCTGTACCGGCAGCAGCACCGGGTATTGCCATGCGAGACTCATCCGAGTTTCTCGCAGGCGAGTATGAGCCTTAAGATACCGTCACACATAACAATATCATTAACGATATCGTTGCTTTTTGTGACGTAGCAACGATATCGTTAACGAAATCGTTGTGTGACAGCGACCAACGATCAGGCCCCTGCTGGGAGATCGTTGGTCGCTGGGGAAAGTCCAGCACTTTATTTTGTCGCTGGATCTCCCGCTGACATCGCTGAATCGGCGTGTGTGACACCGATTCAGCGATGTCTTCACTGGTAACCAGGGTAAACATCGGGTTACTAGGCGCAGGGCCGCGCTTAGTAACCCGATATTTACCCTGGTTACCGTTGTAAATGTAAAAAAAACAAACACTACATACTTACATTCCCGTTGTCTGGTCATGTCCCCCGCCGTCAGCTTCTCGCACTGACTGGTGAGCGCCGACCAGCCGTAAAGCACAGCACAGCGGTGACGTCACCGCTGTACTTTACGGCCGGCGCTCAGTCAGTGCGGGAAGCTGAAGGCGAGGGACATGACCAGACACTGGGAATGTAAGTATGTAGTGTTTTTTTTTTTTTTTACATTTACAACGCTAACCAGGGTAAACATCGGGTTACTAAGCGCGGCCCTGTGCTTAGTAACCCGATGTTTACCCTGGTTACCCGGGGACTTCGGGATCGTTGGTCGCTGGAGAGCTGTCTGTGTGACAGCTCTCCAGCGACCAAACAGCGACGCTGCAGCGATCGACATCGTTGTCTGTATCGCTGCAGCGTCGCTTAGTGTGACGGTACCTTTAAGGCTTAGTTTACATATCGCTAAAAGCCAGGGTTGCAGATAATGTTGTAATAAACCTACACTGTGTGGGTTCACCTGTAGGCTCAAAATAAGTGTAAAAAGAAAAAACCTGTTACTGTTTGGTTAATATTAATTTTTGGAGCGACCGCTTATAACATCTCTTAATGGAACCTTATTAATTTATATTAGAACTCAGTGTAGACAGTAAACATAATGTAAATGTAGCCTAAATTTAATAAGCGTTGGTAAATTACGTTACGTATGTTTTGGAGTCCCTAATGTATATCTTTTTTGCAACTTGTGTTTCCTGGATTTTTTCCCTACTTCTAATAGACTTGTCATACTTGCGCTGAGACTATTTCTGAACGGTTCAAGAGTAACCCTATAACACCCCCAAGCTCTGTATGCAGCACCCATCTATATGCAAGACCGGAGAGTGGGTTTGATGCCGTCACACCCTGTAGTCCTGCCGTTAACCTACATATTGATGAGGATGAAAATCCTGCCTCATCAGCCCCTCTTAGAAAAGACGTTGTTCTCTCTAGTCTTGGCTTGCAGATGGATTTGGCCCCAAAAGAGGAGCCAGTGATCACCCCATTCAATGCTTACAGTCAAAGAACAGATATTTATCTACCAAGTTTTTACAAGAAACCTCAAACAAAGCTGAAGGAATTTGATGTCCATCCTGTAGAATGCTCACCGTTGTTCCATGCTGTCCAATCTGACGGTTTAATTAATGGTCATTGGACGCAAGAAGAAAACAGTTCTATATGGAAACCTTCTGATAATGTAGAGCAGAATGAAGTCAAGCTCTTATCGGAAATATCCAAGCCTCCGTGTTCATCCATTGAAAAATTAGAATTTGCTGTAACGACCGCTGAAAGGAAGCTTCTGACTGATAACAAATCTGCAGAATTTCCTGTTCAACAAGTAGACAGCAGTGCTCCAAATGGACACTTGGAACAAGAATCAACTTTTAGATTTCGTCCTGACCCAAATAAATCTGACAGTTCTTGGACGGAGGACGATCTTATATATCAAGAAGTTCCACGGATTTCTGCCTCCCGTCAGGCAAGCATGTGATGTGTGGATTTTGTCCTGTGCATGGACCAAGTGCATGTTCTGAGTTTCCCTTACTGGAGGTGCATGTGAAATATATATGCATCTTTTATGGGTCACCTGGTAGACTGTTTTTGGAAGAGGTTAATTCTAACATGCTCTGCTGTGTTTTCTAATAACAAGTTTTTCCCCTGAAGTTATGAACAGACGTGTGGTGGTATTGGAGTGTAAAGCTACGACCATGTAGTGTAGTTTGACAAGTAACAGTCTGTTGTTTGTTCAGATGAAGTCAGTGATTAAAAGAACTAAAGAATCCACGAACGTTCATCCAATGTCTCGGGACCTCTCTCCTCGGAGGAAATTTGGACCAGCTATATACAACAAGAATGTATCCCAAGACCGCCTCATTGAAGAGTTGCATGGGCGGTTTGGCATAGACAAGCAGGACATTAACAAGACTCCAGAGGATAACTGGCTTACGGAGGGTGTGATCATTACATCTCAGCCGACCAAAAATTTACGGACGTCTGAGCAGAGAATAGAGAAGGTAGTGATAGTCTGCCCAATGAGTGACCATTATGGAGGATTGGGAGGATTTGTGAATGGCATGTATTCATTGATCATTTAATACTATTATTTAGTTAATAATATCTATGTGGTTTACCACTTATAATATAACACACGTATTTGTTTTGTACATGTACAAGGTAGGTAAGCCGTGATCGTATGGAGATGCTCTGAGCATAGATATCTACTTTGTCATAATTTGCTTTATAGTTAATGGCCTCTGTGGTGTGCACACAACAAATGCTGGCTATGCCTATTGGATGTGAATCGTCCGTTTCCACGGGCTAGGCCTACCATCTAATGTGTATGGAGGCACTTGACTGTGTCCAAATGGCATGTGGGAAATATGGATCAGGCCATTGGATTTTACCAGCCCAACCCTTCTATTCTCGGTGAGATAAGCCCCCTTACTGAGTTTTCAGGCAGTGACTTGATTGACTCTTCCTATTGAGAATACATGCACGCTCAGCCTAGCCAAGCATACATGTGTAGGAGCAGGATGGGAGAGATGGCTATTGACCGAATGCTTTCTGTTGTCCGCTATCTAATGAGTATCTTTTCCATGAATTTTTTTTTCCTTTTGTATTATTCTCTTATCCTTTTTCTAAATACTAATACACTTCATTTCCATCTTAAACTGATTGTATTTTTATTTTCCTTTTCTTTCCTGTGTATCTTATTTAGATAATTATTCCTCCAGTTTCCCCACAGCTCATGAGAAAAACATTATCAATTACCACTTCTCCTTCTGGTACATTGCAGCCAACAAGACTTGTGTCTAAATCTACATCCCCCGCACTTCCACCGCCACCTCCTATTACGCCGACTTCTGCTTCTATCTCATCGGTGCTCCCCCCTCCAGCCCCTCCATTGCCCCCAATCCTACCTCCTTTGCACAACATACCTCCATCAAGTACACTTCCTCCTCAACCACCTTCCTCGTGGAAACGATATAGTGATGATTACCAGGACTTGTCTAGAGCTGCTTTACCTCAAGAAGAATTTAGGAATCCTTATCAAAACGAGCCCGTTCTGCCAATGATGGGGACGTCCGCTCCAATGAGAACACTGCCTTCTCCAAAATCTTATGTATCTGTCAGTTGTCAGACAGAAGATAATCCACTGTTTCCACCTATTCAGGCAGGGAATGAAAATGTTTCCACGGTTAGTTTGAATGCAAGACGTTTTTTTTTGTTGTCGAAGTGTGATTTGTGTAGCAGAGACCTTGGGGTCTCGTGAGTCCATGTCCTTGTTGTGTTTTGGAACTTTTTGGAATTGCACTTCAATTGTTGTGCCTTTTACACTATAAGAACAACTATAATCTTCTTGCAGATGATCTGTCCTGCTGCTCATGCTAGTGGCAAAGCTCTTACTGCACGCCCTCCTCTGAGCCGAACCTTCTCTGATAAGGCAGGTTTATTATTTGTGTGCTCGGTGTTGTCAAGAATGGTTTTAGTAGTACAGTATGGAATAAGTTTGGTTTCTGACTTTTTTTTTTTTTTTTATAGATTGGCAATATATTAAAACAGTTTTGTCACCATTTGGGGAAAGATGGTGCATGAAAGACACTGGTGTTTTTTTGTGTTTTGTTTTTGCATGCCGAGTCAGCATGTTGTGCAATGAGGTAGTTTTCAGTTTTTTACGTTTCCACTCTTTGTATTGGTCTCCAGTCACTGGTTCCTTTTTCTCCGACTTCTTCTGTGTGGCCTCCGCAAGAGGAGTGTTTCATGCCTGACACTGACTACCGCAATGTCAACTATAGGTTCCTGGCTTCCACAAACGAAACCCCTTTGGTATCTGAATTGGTCTGATACGATTAACAATGTACTCTGTCCATTGGGATGTTGTAGTATCTAACACATTGCCTCTTCCTTTTGTTTTTGATAGTTTATGGCCCAAGGCCAAGGAAAAGCAGTGAACAGCTCTCCTCCTTCCAGTGCTCCGAAGCCTGGCAGTCAGCTAGACAATATGCTGGGGAGTCTGCAGTCCGACCTAAATAAATTGGGGGTGGCCACAGTGGCTAAGGGGGTGTGTGGCGCTTGCAAGAAACCGATTGCCGGCCAGGTAAATGTCTCATTCTGGTGATGGGGGTAAAACATTTGGTTTAATGGCAGTATGTAATGATGACATTTTCTCTTGTCAGGTTGTTACGGCCATGGGAAAGACTTGGCACCCAGAGCACTTTGTGTGCACACATTGCCAAGAGGAAATTGGATCACGCAACTTCTTTGAGCGAGATGGGCAGCCATACTGTGAAAAAGATTATCACAATCTTTTCTCCCCTCGGTGTTTTTACTGTAACGGACCCATACTGGATGTGAGTGTTCTCAACTGTCTGTGGCATAGTGTCATACTTTTTTACGTTAGCTAATCTTTTTATTTCATTATTTTCAGAAAGTTGTGACTGCTTTGGACAGAACATGGCATCCAGAGCATTTCTTCTGTGCGCAATGCGGGGCATTCTTTGGACCTGAAGGTAATGCAGTCAGCGTACTTTGCATTGGGGAAAAAAAGTGATTTGTAACCAAACAAGACTGTTGCCTAGAAAGTACACATATATGTATCTTGTAAAAAGTGCTCTTTTAAATTATGTGAAGCTTAGTGGCTGTCCACTACTAGACAATCCTTTATATCAACTGCTGCGGGTAACATAATTAAGGTTGAAGGAAGACTTTAAGTCCATCTAGTTCAACCCATAGCCTAACCTAACATGCCCTAACATGTTGATCCAGAGGAAGGCAAAAAAAAAACCCATGTGGCAAAGAGTAAGCTCCACATTGGGGAAAAAATTCCATCCCGAATCCACGTATGGCAGTCAGACTAGTTCCCTGGATCAACACCCTATCAAGGAATCTAGTATATATAACCTGTAACATTATAATTTTCAAGGTTGCTGCATGAATGGGGAAAAAAAAAATCTATACTTGCCTCCTGATCTAGCTGCAGCTCTTTTTCCTCTGAGCCTTGTGTCATCCGATGGTCTCCTGACATAAACAATGATTAGCTGCAGTAGTCACTTGACATTGTCAGGAGACTAACATGAGGCTGAGTGAGGATGAGCAGCCCTGGTCCGGGAGGTACGTATAACAATTTTTTTTTTTAATGTATACTATTGAATTTAATAAGGGGTTGTTCCTATTATAGTGAACCTGTCTCATTGTACAGAACGTCTGATATGTAAACAGCATGGTAAAAAAATGAGAAGCTGAGACAAAATGCTGTATAGGTTTGTTGGAAAATATTCAGTATGATTTGTATTTTATGTATTGAAATTGTGGGTGTTTTGTATACATATGAATCGAATGGGTGGTCCTACTAATGAAAGACAGCTTTCTGCATGCATAGTAATTCAGTGAAGGCTGTCAAGCACTGAGCAGGACCACTTACTGGACAATTACCGTATAAGCCGACCCCCCCCCCCCTAATTTTGCCACAAAAAACTGGGAAAACTTATTGACTCGAGTATAAGCCTAGGGTAGGAAATGCAGCAGCTACCGGTGAATTTCAAAAATAAAAATAGATGCTCCATACCGTTCATTGTTGCCCCATGGATGCTCCATATAAAGCTGTGCCACATATAATTCTCCATATCGTTCATTGTTGCCCCATAGATTCTCCATATAAAGCTGTGCCACATATAATGCTCTGCACCGTTCATTATTGCCCCATAAGATGCTCCATATAAAGCTGTGCCACATATAATTCTCCATATCGTTCATTGTTGCCCCATAGATGCTCCATATAAAGCTGTGCCACATATAATGCTCTGCACCGGTCATTATGGCCCCATAGATGCTCCATAGAAAGCTGTGCCATATACAGTTAGGGCCAGAAATATTTGGACAGTGACACAATTTTCGCGAGTTGGGCTCTGCATGCCACCACATTGGATTTGAAATGAAACCTCTACAACAGAATTCAAGTGCAGATTGTAACGTTTAATTTGAAGGGTTGAACAAAAATATCTGATAGAAAATGTAGGAATTGTACACATTTCTTTACAAACACTCCACATTTTAGGAGGTCAAAAGTAATTGGACAAATAAACATAACCCAAACAAAATATTTTTATTTTCAATATTTTGTTGCAAAGCCTTTGGAGGCAATCACTGCCTTAAGTCTGGAACCCATGCACATCACCAAACGCTGGGTTTCCTCCTTCTTTTTGCTTTGCCAGGCCTTTACAGCCGCAGCCTTCAGGTCTTGCTTGTTTGTGGGTCTTTCCGTCTTAAGTCTGGCTTTGAGCAAGTGAAATGCATGCTCAATTGGGTTTAGATCTGGAGATTGACTTGGCCATTGCAGAATGTGCCACTTTTTGGCACTCGTGAACTCCTGGGTAGCTTTGGATGTATGCTTGGGGTCATTGTCCATCTGTACTATGAAGCGCCGTCCAATCAACTTTGCAGCATTTGGCTGAATCTGGGCTGAAAGTATATCCCGGTACACTTCAGAATTCATCCGGCTACTCTTGTCTGCTCTTATGTCATCAATAAACACAAGTGACCCAGTGCCATTGAAAGCCATGCATGCCCATGCCATCACGTTGCCTCCACCATGTTTTACAGAGGATGTGGTGTGCCTTGGATCATGTGCCGTTCCCTTTCTTCTCCAAACTTTTTTTCTTCCCATCATTCTGGTACAGGTTGATCTTTGTCTCATCTGTCCATAGAATACTTTTCCAGAACTGAGCTGGCTTCTTGAGGTGTTTTTCTGCAAATTTAACTCTGGCCTGTCTATTTTTGGTATTGATGAATGGTTTGCATCTAGATGTGAACCCTTTGTATTTACTGTCATGGAGTCTTCTCTTTACTGTTGACTTAGAGACAGATACACCTACTTCACTGAGAGTGTTCTGGACTTCAGTTGATGTTGTGAACGGGTTCTTCTTCACCAAATTAAGTATGCGGCGATCATCCACCACTGTTGTCATCCGTGGACGCCCAGGCCTTTTTGAGTTCCCAAGCTCACCAGTCAATTCCTTTTTTCTCAGAATGTACCCAACTGTTGATTTTGCTACTCCAAGCATGTCTGCTATCTCTCTGATGGATTTTTTCTTTTTTTTCAGCCTCAGGATGTTCTGCTTCACCTCAATTGAGAGTTCCTTTGACCGCATGTTGTCTGCTCACAGCAACAGCTTCCAAATGCAAAACCACACACCTGGAATCCACCCCTGACCTTTTAACTACTTCATTGATTACAGGTTAACGAGGGAGACGCCTTCAGAGTTAATTGCAGCCCTTAGAGTCCATTGTCCAATTACTTTTGGTCCCTTGAAAAAGAGGACGCTATGCATTACAGAGCTATGATTCCTAAACCCTTTCTCCGATTTGGATGTGGAAACTATCATATTGCAGCTGGGAGTGTGCACTTTCAGCCCATATTACATATATAATTGTATTTCTGAACATGTTTTTGTAAACAGCTAAAATAACAAAACTTGTGTCACTGTCCAAATATTTCTGGCCCTAACTGTATAATGCTCTGCACCGTTGATTATGGCCCCATAGATGCTCCTTATAAAGCTGTGCCCCATATATATTGCTCTGCACCGTTGATTATGGCCCCATAGATGCTCCTTATAAAGCTGTGCCCCATATAGAATGCTCTGCACCATTCATTATTGCTTCATAGAAAGCTGTGTCCCATATATATTGCTCTGCACCGTTGATTATGGCCCCATAGATGCTCCTTATAAATCTGTGCCATATATAATGCTGCTGCAATAAAAAAAAAATCACATACTCACCTCTCTTGCTCAGGGTGCCGGCGCTTTCAATATTTACCTGCTCCTCGTGCGGCTCCGTCTCCAGCACTAATGCTCAGCAGAGGGTGCGCACTGACTACGTCACCGCGCCCTCTAACCTGAGCGTCACTGCCAGGAGACGCTGCAGACGGAGCCGCACCGGAGCGAGGAGCAGATAAATATCGCGCTGCGCTCCCCATATACTTACCTGCTCCCGGCGCGGTCCCTGCAGTCCCTGGCTTCCCCGGCGCTGCATCTTCTTCCTGTATTGAGCGGTCACAGTTACCGCTCATTTACAGCAATGAATATGCAGCTCCACCCCTATGGGAGGTGGAGCCGCATATTCATTCCTGTAATGAGCGGTGCCATGTGACCACTCAGTACAGGGAGAATCTGCAGCGCTGGAGAAGCCGGAACTGCAGGGACCGCACCGGGAGTAGGTAAGTATAATTACACAGCCCCCGCTCCCCCTCCCCTGCTGACGTCCCGGTATATGACTCGAGTATAAGCCGAGAGGGGGACTTTCAGCCCCCAAAAAATGGGCTGAAAATCTCGGCTTATACTCAAGTATATAAGGTATGTATAAAAACACCAGTAATTTCAATGAATAAAATGCAAGTGTTGCTGAAACTTTTCCAACAAAAATATATTTCAATCTGATGAATTCCTCCTTCTCTATATCATCCGACCTGCCGATAAGATACTATTTTCAGCATGACAGGTTCCATTTACGGTGACTACACTCATGCACCGTTGGTGAAAATATCCTGGTTGACTGTTTCCATTCCCCAATTATTACCGTATATACTCGAGTATAAGCCGAGATTTTCAGCCCAAATTTTTGGGCTGAAAGTGCCCCTCTCGGCTTATACTCGAGTCACGGTCGGCGGTGGGGTCGGCGGGTGAGGGGGAGAGGGCGCTGAGGTATACTTGCCTAGTCCCAGCGATCCTGGCGCTCCCCCTGCCGTCCCACGGTCTTCGGTGCTGCAGTTCTTCCTCTATCAGCGGTCACGTGGGTCCGCTCATTAGAGAAATGAATAGGCGGCTCCACCTCCCATAGGGATGGAGCCGCCTATTCATTTCTCTAATCAGCGGTAACGGTGAACGCTGATAGAGGAAGAAGCTGCGGCACCGAAGACAGCTGTCCGGAGGAATGAGCCGGACGCCAGGACCAGGTAAGTATGTAATATTCACCTGTCCGCGTTCCAGCCGCCGGGCGCCGCTCCATCTTCCCGGCGTCTCTGCGCTCTGACTGTTCAGGTCAGAGGGCGCGATGACGCATGTAGTGTGTGCGGCGCCCTCTGCCTGATCAGTCAGAGCGGAGACGCCGGGAGCTGCAAGCAAGAGAGGTGAGTATGTGTTTTTTTTTTTTTTTTTTACTGCAGCAGCGACAATGGCAGAGCTTTCTATGGGGCAATATGAACGGTGCAAGAGCACTATATGGGGCAGAGCTTTCTATGGGGCAATATGAACGGTGCAAGAGCACTATATGGGGCAGAGCTTTCTATGGGGTAATATGAACGGTGCAAGAGCACTATATGGGGCAGAGCTTTCTATGGGGCAATATGAACGGTGCAAGAGCACTATATGGGGCAGAGCTTTCTATGGGGCAATATGAACGGTGCAAGAGCACTATATGGGGCAGGGCTTTCTATGGGGCAATATGAACGGTGCAAGAGCACTATATGGGGCAGAGCTTTCTATGGGGCAATATGAACGGTGCAAGAGCACTATATGGGGCAGAGCTTTCTATGGGGCAATATGAACGGTGCAGAGCACTATATGGGGCACAGCTATAGGGCAATAATGAACGGCGCAGAGCACTATATGGGGCACAGCTATAGGGCAATAATGAACGGCGCAGAGCACTATATGGGGCACAGCTATAGGGCAATAATGAACGGCGCAGAGCACTATATGGGGCACAGCTATAGGGCAATAATGAACGGTGCAGAGCACTATATGGGGCACAGCTATAGGGCAATAATGAACGGTGCAGAGCACTATATGGGGCAGAGCTATAGGGCAATAATGAACGGTGCAAGAGCACTATATGGGGCAGAGCTATAGGGTAATAATGAACGGTGCAGAGCACTATATGGGGCAGAGCTATAGGGCAATAATGAACGGTGCAGAGCACTATATGGGGCAGAGCTATAGGGCAATAATGAACGGTGCAAGAGCACTATATGGGGCAGAGCTATAGGGCAATAATGAACGGTGCAGAGCACTATATGGGGCAGAGCTATATGGCAATAATGAACGGTGCAAGAGCACTATATGGGGCAGAGCTATAGGGCAATAATGAACGGTGCAGAGCACTATATGGGGCACAGCTATAGGGCAATAATGAACGGTGCAGAGCACTATATGGGGCACAGCTATAGGGCAATAATGAACGGCGCAGAGCACTATATGGGGCAGAGCTATAGGGCAATAATGAACGGCGCAGAGCACTATATGGCACAGCTATGGGGAAATAATGATCTATTTTTATTATTGAAATTCACCGGTAGCTGCTGCATTTCCACCCTAGGCTTATACTCGAGTCAATAAGTTTTCCCAGTTTTTTGTGGCAAAATTAGGGGGGTCGGCTTATACTCGGGTCGGCTTATACTCTAGTATATACGGTAATTGTTAGATTGTTGGCAACATGCACTGATCTAGAGTTTGCCAGTTTTAATGAGAACCTATCACCAGGTCAAACGTGACATGTTTTTGCTCTTATGTTATACTTGTTGTTCCCTTGGGTAGTTTTTTTTTTTTTTTTTAATCCACCATATGGTTCCAGAGATATGGGCCTTTTATGTATTGCTAATTTTTATGATTTTTAAAAGGGGACTGTGGCTCACAATAATTGTAACTGGCCACCAAAGACTCCAGTGATAAATACACCCTCTATAAACCATTCAGATGAGCACTAAATAAAATGCCCATATCTCTGGAAATGAATAGCAGATTTTTTTTTTAATATACCATATATACTCGAGTATAAGCCGAGATTTTCAGCCCAAATTTTTGGGCTGAAAGTGCCCCTCTCGGCTTATACACAACTCATGATCGGCGGTGGGGTCGGCGGGTGAGGGGGAGAGAGGACTGTCGCATACTCAACTAGTCCCGGCGCTCCCCCTGCCCTTCTTCGGTGCCGCAGCTCTTCCCCTGTTCAGCTGTCACGTGGGACCGCACATTAAAGTTATGAATATGGACTCCACTCCCATAGGGGTGGAGCCGCATATTCATTCCTCTAATGAGTGTACTGGTAACGATGACCGCTGACAGAGGAAGAGGCTGCAACACCCGGAGACCAGCTGTCCGGGTGAAGGAGCCAGGGACGCCAGGAGCAGGTAAGTATGTCATAGTTACCTGTCCACGTTCCACCCGCCGGGCACCGCTCCGCCTTCCGCGTCCTCTTGCTCTGACTGTTCAGGTCAGAGGGCACGATAACGTACTAGTGTGCGCGCCGCCCTCTGCCTGAACAGTCAGTGCGGAGAGACGCCAAGACGGGACGCTGAGGAGCTACAAGTAAGAGAGGTGAGTGTCATTTTTTTTTTTTTTTTAATTGCAGCAGCCGCATTCTATATTGCACAGATTTATATGGAGCATCTATGGGGCCATAATGAACGGTGCAGAGCATTCTATATGGCACAGCTTTCTATGGAGCATCTATGGGGCCATACTGAACGGTGCAGAGCATTATATATGGCACAGCTTTCTATGGAGCATCTATGGGGCCATACTGAACGGTGCAGAGCATTATATATTGTATAGCTTTATGTGGAGCATCTATGGGGCCATACTGAACGGTGCAGAGCATTATATATGGCACAGCTTTATATGGAGCATCTATGGGGCCATAATGAACGGTGCAGAGCATTATATGTAGCACAGCTTTATAAGGAGCATCTATGGGGCCATAATGAATGGTATGGAGCATCTATTTTTTTTTTTTTTAATTCACCGATAGCTGCTGCATTTTCCACCCTAGGCTTATACTCGAGTCAATAAGTTTTCCCAGTTTTTTTTTGTGGCAAAATAAGGGGGGTCAGCTTATACTTGAGTATATACTGTAGATAAAAATTAATTTTCAAGGTCAAACAATAGGAATAAAAAGCAAATTCTGTCCACTTTTGACTTGTTGACAGGATACCGAGGGACCGCTAGATAGTACCATATAACAGATTTTAGGCATATCTTTTTTATGATCTATACACAGCCAGTCCGTGGTAATATAATAAATATTGGATAACTGGTGATTTAAGTGTCAGAGTTGAATTGCATCTATTGAAAGTTGATTTTGTTTGTTTGCCAGTTAATGTTACATTTTTATTTGATTTCCGCTTATAATTAGCAAGTTTCTGGAATATAAAATTTGATTTGTCAAATGATAGAGCAGCATAATGACAGATGAAACATGCGTACAGTCGCGTAGAAGGTTCAGCATGATTAGAGATGACTTGCTCGCTTTTTTTTTGGGGGGGGGGGAGGGGGAGGAGCTTATTGATTTTTGAGTGACATGTAATTTTATTTTAAAAGTGAAAATGAGATGAAAGCCTTAGGCTGGGGCAAAATGGTGACATGTCATGCAACAGCAATTTTTTGAAAAAATGCACAACAAAATATTTGTGCACTGTATCTGCGACTTCTTTAGAGTTTTTACTTTTTATAAGACGGTCAAGTTGCCTGTGATTTGCTCAGAAGAATATGGCAAGTATATCGTGTGCGAATTGCTGCCAATGATAGAAAATACAACTCATTTATAAGCATTTGTAGCTCTGTCGCTGGTTCTGTATGGTGCAAATAGCAATGCGAGACCATAGGAAATCATGATAATAATTTTAATTCTATAACACTGACATATTCCATAGCACTTTACATTTTAGAGGGGACTTGTGCATACAATAGACATTACAGCATAACCATGAACACATAAATCAAAATAGATACCAAGAGGAATGAGGGCTCTGCTTGCAAGCTTACAATCTATGAGGAAAAGGGGAGACACAAAAGGTAGATGGTAACAATTGCTTTAGTTGTTCGGACCAGACATAGTGTAATAATTGGGTGTTCATGTAATGCTGCATGAACTGGTTATCAGCCTAAGTATGTAACAGTACAGACACAGAGGGCTATTAAATGCATAAAGCATGTGAGAACATGATGCGATGAACCTGGTTATGGTAAAAAAATTTGAATGGGCTACACAGGGATAGTTGGGTTAAAGCACTGAGACATAGGCCAGTCTGAACAAATGCATTTTTAGGGTACGCTTAAAACTGTGTGGATTGGGCATTAATCATTAACGTGGGTAGTGCATTCCAAAGAATTGGCGCAGCTCGTGAAAAGTCTTGGCGGCGGGAGTGGGAGGTTCTGATTACTGAGGATGCTAACCTCAAGTCATTAGCAGAATGGAGAGCACGGGTAGGGTGGTAGGCTGAGACCAGGGAGGAGATGTAGGGTGGTGCTGAGCCATGAAGTGCTTTGTGGCTGAGGGTAATAGGTTTGTACTGGATTCTGGAGTGGATGGGTAACCAATGTAATGACTGGCATAAGGTAGAGGCAACGGTGTAACGATTGGTGAGGAATATGATCCTTGCTGCAGCATTCAAGACAGATTGGAGAGGGGAGTTTGGTAAGAGGGAGGCCGATTTAGTAGAGGGTTACAATAGTCCAGAAGAGAATGAATAAGAGAAACAGTGAGAGTGTTTGCAGAGTCGAAAGTAAGAAAGGGCTGAATTCTAGAAATGTTTTTGAGGTGCAGATAAGAAGAGCGAGCCAGTGATTAGATGTGGGCGGTGAATGAAAGCTCAGAATCGAGTATGACCCCAAGACAGCGGGCGTGTTGCTGGAGAGTAATGGAGGAACCACACACGGAAATGGCAATGTCGGGCATAGGCACATTAGTAGAGGTAGGAAACACAAGGAGTTCAGTTTTTGACAAGTTCACTTTCAGGTAGAGGGAGGACATGATGTTAGAGACAGCGTTAAGACAATCGCTAGTATTTTCTAAGAAGGCAGGCGTGATATCAGGAGTAGAGGTATATAATTGGGTGTCATCAGCATAGTGATGGTACTGCAAATCAAATCTACTAATTGTTTGACCAATAGGGGCAGTATACAAACAGAAGAGGAGGGGGCCTAGAAAAGATCCTTGAGGAACTCCATCAGTAAGGGGAAGATGAGAGGAGGAGGAGCCAGCAAAAGATAGTGACGGAGCGGTCAGAGGTATGAGAACCAGGAGAGAACAGCGTCCTTGAGGCCGATGGAGCGGAGCGTAGTGAGGAGGAGCTGATGATCCACCTTGTCGAATGCTGCAGAGAGATCCAAGAGATTTAGCAGGGAGCAGTGACCATTAGATTTAGCTGTTAGTAGATCATTAGAGACTTTAGCGAGGGCAGTTTCAGTAGAGTGTAAAGAGCGGAAACCGGATTGTAGAGGGTCAAGAAGTTATCTGAGAGATAGCGTAAAAGACGGGAGTGGACCAGGCGTTCCAGGAGTTTAGAGATGAAGGGAAGATTAGAGACCAGTCTATAGTTAGCTGCACAGTTTTGGTCGAGGGATGTTTTTTTAAGTAATGGATGTTTGATGGCCTGCTTAAATGAGGAGGGAAAGATACCAGAAGAGAGAGAGAGAGAGAGAGAGGTTGAACATTTTTGTTAGGTGGGTGGTGACAGCAGGGGAAAGGGACTGGAGGAGATGTGATGGATCACTGGTGCAAGTGGTCGGGCGAGAAGATGCAAGGAGACTGATTACTTCTTCTGTGACTGGTTCAAATTCAGAGAGTGAGCTAGATGCAGTAGGGGAGGGAAGACAGTGCATGGTATGAAGGGATTGGGAGATAATTTCCTGTCGCATTTGGTCAATTTTTGTTCTTGGAAATAATTGGCTAGATCATCAGCACGGAGATCTGTGGTTGGGGCCTGCAGTCTTGGGTTGAGTAGGGAATGAAACGTGTCGGAGACGTTTAGGGTTATTAAATAGTGAGGTGATGAGAGTGCTGAAATAGGTTTGTTTGGAGAGGTGAAAGGCAGTGTTGTATGTTTTAAACATAAACTTATAATGGATTTTCTCCATAGACGTTCGACGTACCTGGAGCACCACTGCAGGAAACGTGTTTGCAGCGTGTGCCACAGTTGTCGCAGTCTGTGCCGTGTTCTATGTATAGGAGGTGCAGCATCATCCTGGACACATTGCAGTGTTTCATTATAATGCTCCAGTGCAGAATCAGGACATGAGGGAGGAGATGGGGGCCAATGATAACTGCAAGTTATTCATAAGTTTTTGGGTGTTAATGGCCTGTATATTTCTATATGTGTAGAAAGTAGGGGTGACCTGAGCGGGATGGCAGTTCTTGATAGAGAATGATAGAAGTTAGTGGTCAGAGAGCGGGAAAGTGGAGTTTGTGAAATCATCCACTGAGCAAAGCCAGGAGATGATGAAGTCGAGGGAGTTTCTGTCTTCATGCGTTGGAGAGTTGGTAAGCTGTGAGGCCGAAGGAGGAGGTTAGAGATAATAGGTGAGTAGCAGATGGGGAGATGGGAAAAGCAATGGGGATGTTGAAATCACCCATGATGAGGGTGGGGAGGTCACAGGAGAGAAAGTGTGGAAGCCAGGTGGCAAAGTGATCCAGGAACTGATGAGACGGGTTGGGAGGACGATACACCACTGCCACTCGCATGGAGAAGGGGATGTAGAGTCTGACAGCATGGACCTCAAAAGAAGGGAAGACAAGTGAGGGTACTTGAGGGATAACCTGAGGTACATTTTGGGTTGTAGGAGCAGACCAACGCCTCCTCCTGGTCTATTGTCCGATCTTGGAGTATGAGAGAAGTGTAGTCCACCATATGAGAGAGCAGCAGCAGCAGCGGTGGTGTCTGACTGCTGGATCCAGGTTTCAGTAAGAGCCAGGAGGTTAACCCTCTGTCAGGGGCAATATGTTTCATAACGAGTTTAGGGGCATTGCGCCTGTCCGGCACAGGCTAGAAAATTGGCTATATTTTCCTTTTTTTTTTTTTTTTTTTAAATTTCAATGCTCTAAAAGTGATCAGTTACCTTAATAGGAATGTAATAAATGGGAATATACATAATCAGGTTTAAAAAAAAAAAAAAAAGTTTAATAACCAGAAAAGTAATATGTTTCTATGTCTTGAGCATCCTCCTCACACTCTCCATCTTGATCTGTATCAGACACATCTGGACATTCTTCCACATCATCTTCTGAATCGATGTCCCTTTCTTCCCCTAAATCTTCTAGCTGTAAGGGGTCTGTCTCATCAGGCTGTATATTTTGCACTTGCTCAACATGAAGGGCATTGGACAAGTCAAATATTCTCCTCGCCATTTCATAAGAAAAGCAGAAGCAAGAGAGAGAATGTGTTAGGGCGCAATGTGCCTCAGAAGCACACTCTTATTTCTAACAAAACCTTCTATGACAAATCCACAAATTTAGCACTAGCTAATCATAAAACAAGCTAAAAAAACAATTGGGATGAATAAAACCAGCAAATTCTAATCGTCAAAGGTGTGACGCATTCAGGGGCAATGAGCCTGAGAAGCCAAAACACTGATATCTGATCTCCTGCAGCTCTGCAGCACAAGAGGCTTCTCAGGGTTCACACAGCCTTTAAAGTTATGAAGGTACTGGGAAGAGGGTGTTTCCCAGACAAACCACTGAAAATAGAGAAATGAAACTAACTGAGCTGCGCCTGTCAGATCAATTGCCCCTGACTGAGGGTTAAGAGAATTAGAAAGGAAAGTCATGGATGAAGGAGAGTTTATTACACAGAGCGAGAATTCCAAAGGGCACAATTGAAAGAGACAGAATAAGGTTAGAGGGGTTTGACTTGCTATAACATGGGGGGCTGGGGTTGGCCGAGATCACCTGCGACTAGGAGGAGGAGGATAGAAAGAGTGCGCAGATGGTTAAGTGATTTGTGACCGCGTCTCTTGTGTTGGATAGTGGGACTGAATGGCTCGGTGCAATTTAACAATGTGAAAAAAGCGTGATTGCTATACAAAGGAGAGGAGTGAGGGGCCAATATGGATGGAGTATAAAGAGTTAATGCAAGGACGGTGGATGTGAGTGAATGCAGCAGCCAGGATATAGATTATAAAAATGCATATCTACTATATATTTGTCTATGGGTCACTTCCGTCTGTCTGTCATGGAAATCCCAAGTTGCTGATTGGTCGCGGTCAAACGGCCACAACCAATCAGTGATGGGCACAGTGCGGCCGCGAAATGGCTGCTCCATACTCCCCTCCAGTCAGCGCTCACACAGGGTTAATGGCAGCGTTAACGTACCGCGTTATGCCGCGGTGTAACACACTCCGTTAACGCTGCTATTAACCCTGTGTGACCAACTTTTTACTATTGATGCTACCTATGCAGCATCAATAGTAAAAAGATCTAATGTTAAAAATAATAATAGAAAATCATTATATACTCACCTTCTGTCGGCCCCCGGATCCAGCCCAGGCCTTTCCCGCTCCTCGCGACGGTCCGGTCCATGCATTGCGGTCTCGCGAGATGATGACGTAGCGGTCTCACGAGACCGCTACGTCGTCATCTCGCGAGACCGCAATGCACTCTTGGGACCGGAGCATAGGTAAACGTCTGGCCTGCATCCGGGGGTCGACGGAAGGTGAGTATATAACTATTTTTTATTTTAATTCTTTTTTTTAACAGGGATATGGTGCCCACATTGCTATATCCTATGTGGGCTGTTAGATACTGCGTGGGCAGTGTTATATACTACATCTCTGCTATGTACTATGTGGGCTGTGATATATACTACGTGGCTGTAGTATATATTACGTGGCTTGGCAATATACTACATCGCTGTGCTCTATACTACGTGGCCTGGGTTATATAGTGCATGGGCAGTGTTATATACTACGTCTCTGCTATATACAACGTGGCAGTGCAATACATTACGTTGCTGGGCAATATACTACGTTGCTGGGCAATATACTACGTGGGCTGGGCAGTATGCTACGTGGGCTGGGCAGTATGCTACGTGGGCTGGGCAGTATGCTACGTGGGCTGGGCAGTATGCTACGTGGGCATGTGTTAGAGAGGGGCCCACTGAGACTTTCGCCCGGGGCCCTCAAAAACCGGGAGCCGACCCTGGCTTCACTGATTGGTCACGCCCGGCCGTGAACAATCAGCGACAGTCGCAGTCCACCCGTGAATTGGCGTGGAATTTGAACCACGCTTCGCTAATTGGTCGCGGCCGGCCTAATCCTTTGTATAAATTGCATTATTCTGAAAACTTCATAAATAATACATAATCTAGAATACCCGATGCGTTAGAATCGGGCCACCATCTAGTGGTAAATATTTGTTGTAATCCAAATGTACTGGGAGTAGGTTTGTTTGTGTCTTACTTGTCTCCTGCTCTGTCTAACTGCCATGGTATAACTGCCCGTACTTTGATAAAATGTACTTAGATTAAATGTGCATAAATGCTAACCCCTGCCTAAATGCTTCCCCAGATCTCTCTCAATATTACCTAGTTAGCAATCAATCAAACTAAGTTGAGACAACAGGACACAATAAATGTAGTGAACAGATAAACAAGTGTCCAGGCCTACATGGATCATAAACCACTTTGAAATAAAAAAGATACTTGTCCTCACAGCATAAGGGGACAAGCAGAGTAAGTTGAAATTGCCATATACCATTACAAAAGTTTGCGAAGATGGCTAGTGGCTGGATACATGCAGGAATCATTTAAGTGAATCAGCAGGTGTTTGCTATGTGATCTGAAAATAGCATGAGATAGGGGTTAAAACACTTAATTCAATGATGTGTCAGTTATCAAGCTGCGTGCTGTTCACTTACACTGAAGGTTTTCTCACTAGGAGATTATCATTGCCAGGTCTGATGTGCACGTGACTTAGACTGGCTCTGCCCCCTCCTGTAATAAGGAGCTCACGGTATAGACAATGTACATAGTGCCTGGTGTGAGTGGGGTTCGCTTTCTCAGCTCTGCTCAATTGCTAAATCGAAATCTCAGAACTGCTGTGCCCAGTAAACTAAGTGGTACATCATTGGATCCAGGGTCTCTTTGCCTACATTACGCTGTACTCAAATGAGCTAGAAAAGCCCTGCGGACCCGATTCCTTTTAAATCCAATGTGTTTCTGTGATTTTGTGTTTTTACCTGTGTATATATATATTTAATCAGTCTTATTTGGCTTGGATTTACAGGTTTCCATGAGAGGGATGGGAAGGCTTATTGCCGTAAGGATTATTTTGATATGTTTGCTCCCAAGTGTGGTGGCTGCACCCATGCGATCCTTGAGAATTATATCTCTGCTCTTAACACACTGTGGCATCCAGAGTGCTTCGTCTGTAGGGTAAGAATACTTTTGTCAAAAATAAGCAAAAGAACACTGTCCTTTATTTTATTTTTTTTATTTTAACCCTAGTATGGAAAATTTGAGACTGTAAAATGACATGCAACTACTTGGTAATTGGTTGTGTGGCTGCACAGATTTCTCGTCACAGTCCCTGTTCTCTTCAGTCAATAGATATTCCCTGAGTCAAGCACGCACGCACACTACAGCCACTTAATTTAGAGATTTGTTTTTTTGGCGTTGGAGAGGTACCCAGAATCTCTGAAGGAAATGATGGAAACTCCTAGAAATAATTTTGTCCCATAATGCCACTGCAGTACGACAACATTGCTAACCCCTTACAAATATCTTAATTACTAAAGAGTAATCTTTTTTTGTTTGTTTATCTTTTAATCAATACTGAACATGAAATTAAGGAACTTTAATATCTTATTCAAGAAATTCACTTTTCTCGGCACGCCAGGACTGATCTTTCATTCTCAAAACTGTCAATACTCAGGTAAAATCTGACTTCAATGACTCCAGATTTCCCCATTACAAAGATAAAGAATGACATGTGCTGTTGATACAGTTCTCCACAGAACTGTAACTATTCTTTCAGGAGATATTACAGCAGATTGTCTGTCTGCCTCCATTTCCCAATCCCCATAGAATTTTATAAGCACCAACTGCCATCTCCTGTCTCGTTAAAGGGGAATCGGTATTCGCTGAAGACAGATTTCACCCATGAATTCAGCGAGGATGGTCCATGTAGGAGGGGAGAGAAGCAATTTCTGAGAATATACAGGGTGGTCCAAAAGTAGGTGGACAGGATGTGTAATAGGGTTATGAAGGGCGAGATATATCAAACATGGTGTAAAGTGAAACTGACTCAATTGCCCTTAGCAACCAATCAGATTCCACCTTTCATTTTCCAAAGAGTCCGTGAAGAATGAAAAGTGGAATCTGATTGGTTGCTAAGGGCAATTGAGTCAGTTTCACTTTACACCATGTTTGATAAATCTCCCTCTTCAGAACCCTATTACACATACTGTCCACCTACTTTTGGACCACCCTGTATTTTACAAGGTGGTCTTATTTTTGTGTGAACAATTTGATTTATGAAATAAATTAAATCGGTGATTACTTTTTAAAAGGATTGTCCAGATTTGGAATAAAGGTCTACATAACTGCAGACTTTTGAATCCTCATTGCGTGGACATGGTCTGATTTCTCTAGGGCTGGTGGCGAGAGCGAAGAGTCATTTGATCGCAAGTGATCAATCTGCATACAGTACCTTGCGAAAGTATTCAGCTCCCTGGAACTTTTCAACCTTTTCCCACATATCATGCTTCAAACATAAAGATAGCAGATGTAAATTTTTGGTGAAGAGTCAAAAACAAGTGGAACACAATTGTGAAGTTGAACGAAATTTATTGGTTATTTTAAATTTTTTGGGGGGAAATTAAAAAACTGAAAAGTGGGGCGTGCAATATTATTGCAATATTATTCGGCCCCTTTACTTTCAGTGCAGCAAACTCACTCCAGAAGTTCATTGTGGATCTCTGAATGATCCAATGTTGTCCTAAATGCCTAATGATGATAAATATAATCCACCTGTGTGTAATCAAGTCTCTGTAAAATGCACCTGCTCTGTGATAGTCTCAGGGTTCTGTTTGAAGCACAGAGAGCATCATGAAGACCAAGGAACACAACAGGCAGGTACGTGATACTGTTGTGGAGAAGTTTAAAGCCGGATTTGGATGCAAAATGATTTCCAAAACTTTAAACATCCCAAGGAGCACTGTGCAAGCGATCATATTGAAATGGAAGGAGTATCATACCACTGCAGATCTACCAAGACCCGGTCGTCCCTCTAAACATTCATCTCAAACAAGGAGAAGACTGATCAGAGATGCAGCCAAGAGGCCCATGATCACTCTGGATGAACTTCAGAGATCTACAGCTGAGGTGGGACAGTCTGTCCATAGAACAACAATCAGTCGTACACTGCACAAACCTGGCCTTTATGGAAGAGAGGCAAAAAGAAAGTCATTTCTCAAAGATAACCATAAAAAGTGTTTAAAGTTTGCAACAAGCCACCTGGGAGAGACACCAAAAATGTGGAAGAAGGTGCTCTGGTCAGATAAAACCAAAATCGAACTATTTGGCAACAATGCCAAACGATATGTTTGACGTAAAGGCAACACAGCTCATCACCCTGAACACACCATCCCCACTGTCAAGCGTGGTGGCAGCATCATGGTTTGGGCCTGCTTATCTTTCTGAGGGACAGGGAAGATGGTTAAAATTGATGGGAAGATGGATGGAGCCAAATACAGGGCCATTCTTGAAGAAAACCTGTTGGGAGTCTGCAAAAGACCTGAGACTGGGACGGAGATTTGTCTTCCAACAAGACCATGATCCCAAACATAAAGCAAAATCTACAATGGAATAGTTCACAAATAAATGTATCCAGGTGTTAGAATGGCCAAGTCAAAATCCAGACCTCAATCCAATCGAGAATCTGTGGAAAAAGCTGAAAACTGTTCACAAACGATCTCCATCAAATCTCACTGAGCTCGAGCTGTTTGCCAAGGAAGAATGAGCAAGAATTTCAGAGTCTCGATGTACAAAACTGATAGAGACTTGCAGCTTTAATCGCAGCAAAAAATGGCGCAACAAATTAAGTTAAAAGTGCCGAATAATATTACACGCCCCACTTCTCAGTTTTTGAATTTCCACAAGAACTTAAAATAACCAATACATTTAATTCAACTTTATAATTGTGTTCCACTTGTTGATTGTTCACCAAAAATTTACATTTGGTATCTTTATGAATACTTTCGCGAGGCACATGTATTGAGTGAGGCCCGTGCATGTCTATTCGGAATGTGGCTGAAATTCTACAAATCGCATACTTGCTGTCACGTGACCACCCACTCCCAAAACTGGACATCTCCTTTAAATTCCTCTATAACTGTTTAAAAAAAAAAAAAAAAAATCAGTTTCAAGAGCATAGATTTTTATGTTAATCGTTCCAAAATTCTTTTTGTTCTCAGGAATGTTTTACCCCATTTGTGAATGGAAGCTTCTTTGAGCATGACGGTCAACCATACTGTGAGGTGCATTACCACGAGCGTCGTGGTTCACTCTGTTCTGGCTGCCAGAAGCCAATCACCGGCCGCTGTATTACTGCTATGGGGAAGAAATTCCATCCAGAGCATTTTGTTTGTGCCTTCTGCCTTAAGCAGCTCAACAAAGGAACCTTCAAGGAGCAGAACGACAAGCCATATTGCCAGAACTGCTTTATCAAGCTCTTCTGTTAGAGCACTGCACTGTACCTTGACCTTTCAGCTATGAGGGTGTGAGCGGCTCTTGGGCACAGCCAGGGTGGTTGTTAAACATATGGACTTTGGGAGAGAAGGAAGTAGGGAGGCTTGGGATCCTTACTCATTTCATCTGTTTTTCCTCATTTTTTGTAAGGTGCTGATCTGCTTGTTGACCTCCTAAACTGTTCCCTTTAGGAAAGCCCTTTATCATTTCAGAATTGTTAGTCCAAGGCTGCCCATGACTAGATCCTGTGAACTCCATGTCTTTTAAATGCCTTGTTGACTACATGGCGTGTTCACATTGTGCTGTGGGCTGTGCAGCACTTTAAAAGGAGACAATCTTGTATGCAGCAGTTGTATGCGTGTATTCGTATGGCTTCCACAGTTTAGGAAGGAGACGTCTGCCGATTAGAAAGTGAGAGGAGAGAATGACTCGCATCCTTAATAGAATGAGACTGGCAGCTTTCATTATATGGGTTAAGCTGTGTTCTAATAGGCCTGATTTGGGAATTACAGCAATAACATTTTCTAATGACGGTTACTGGTAACTTCTCACCTGAATACAGAGTAACTGATCTTCAGGTGTTTTTTTTTTTTTTTTAACAGAAATCCTCTTTCCTCATTTTTAAGAGTGTGATTTCTAAGACTGGTTCAATTTTAATGACAAAAATAAAATCTGCTTTTTTTAAAAAAAAAATAAATGAAAATATACACATATATAAATATATTTACTCTGAAAGTAAATCCAGTGTTACTGGATTTTTTTTGTGCTTTAACTAAACCTGGCTATTAACATTTTCAGTATTTTTAGCGTGTAATTACTTTATTAACAATCTTAGACGTATGTTAATTGAAAAGCAGTATTTGCAAATGAAGCTATTTCAATCAGATAGGAAATGCCCATTTATTTTTATGTAAGGCTACGTTCACATTTGCGTTGTGCGGCGCTGCGTCGGCGACGCAACGCACAACGCAAATATGAACGCATGCACAAACGCTGCGTCGCTTTTTGCATGGTTTTGGGCGCAGGAAAAACTGCATCATGCTGCGTTCCCTACGCCCTGACGCATGCGCTGCAGCGACGCATGCGTCGCAAAACGCAAATGCAACGATGTCCATGCGCCCCCATGTTAAATATAGGGGCGCATGGCGCGTGCGTCGTCGCAGCTGCGCCCGACGCAGCCGGGAGCGGCGCAAATGTGAACGTAGCCTAAATCATGTACTTTACCTGAGAAATCTAAAACTTTAGAAAGATGCCTGCTACTACATCCTCATTTTGATGTAAGGGGTATTGCACAAGAGCTTGGTGGCAGATTTTTATATTTTGATAAGAACTTTAAGCGGATCTGTTAGCCTAAAGGGATCGTCCTTCAGTAGAAAGATATGTTTCACAGTGTTCGAAATGTGATTTAATGGCATTAAAGTTAAACTGACATCACCAAAAGCACTAATGTGTGTAATGTCACGTGAAGTCACTGCTCGGTATACTTGGAGCTTGGCTTTAATCACATCTCTGCATTTTTTTTTTTTTTTTTTTCAAATAAATTTTTATTAAGAATAACAAGGCAATTAACATGTTTCATTTACATTTTCAATAGAGTATTTCCCCCCCCCTCCCCCTTCAAACAACCCCCTTCGATCCCAAAGCCCCCCGCCCCCACCCCACAAAGCAGCTCATCTTGTTAATTACTACCATCATTAAAGCAATAGAGTATCTAATCCCTCAACCAATCGTATAAGCCACACTTCACATTACTATCCCATAGCAATCCATGAAGACCACATTTTATTGAACGTTTCAATTTTCCCTTTCTTCTTATAAATCCCTTTTTCTAGTGTCAGGCCCTGTTTCACATACTGGAGGAATTCTCCTCTTGACGGCGGCTCTTCCCTAATCCAGTTTCTAGCTATCACCTTCCTAGCCATGTACAACAATCTAGCTATAGCTATCTTTAGGTGTTTATCCACTCCAATCTCATCCATGCATCCCAACAAACAGACAGCTGGGTCCCTTGGCACCGTGCATCCATACGCACCTTCCATACGACTTAAAACTACCACCCAGAAGGCAGCCAACCTCGGACATGTCCACATCATATGGAAAATGTCTGCATCCGTAGACCTACACCTCGGACATTCAGAGTCATTACGTAATCCTGCCTTATATAGCACCATCAGAGACCTATAAACTCTGTGTATCACATAAAGCTGTGACAGTCTATACGGTTCGCTCAGCGACAGTCTTGGGATCCATTCCAACACCGACTCCCAAGTCTCGTTATCCATTGGGCCCAGATCCCTTTCCCAATTAGCTCTCGCCATTATTGGAAACCCCAATAGGAAAGTGTGCAACAGATCCCTGTACAGAGTGGATATGACTCCTCCAGTCGTCCCGTCATTACACATACTCCAGTACTATATCCCTTTGAATCCTAATACCTCCGTTCCTACTCTGAGCTCCAAAGGCATGCCTCATCCGCAAATATTGATACTCCCCTGCAGACCCAAGGCCAAATTCCGCCTGCAATTGGGAAAATGATTTCAGTTCACCTTGCTCAATTATGTGGTATACATACTGAATCCCTTTGCCCAACCACTCTATCAGTACCCCCAATGCCTCAAATTCTTTCAGATTGTTATTATGCCATAACGGCGAGTATCTAGTCAAGTCCGTGATCCCACGTGCGTGCCTCAATCTACCCCACAGCTTGCGTATCAACAGCAAAGTCGGATATAGCTTCCCCAAACTCTCCAAGGATCCATCCTCCAAACATTGTACCACTGGCCTTCTTTTTGTCACCACTTCCAACAACCGCTGTACCGCTCCAGATGACCCCTCATGCGCCCAGCCCCTTAGATGCTGACTCTGGGCTGCAAGGAAGTACAATTCAGGGTTAGGCAATGCCAGACCCCCATCATCCTTGGGTCGCTGAAGTGTCTCCAGTTTAATACGCGGATGCTGCCTCCCCCAATCAAATTCCTAAACAGAGTTGATCTGTCTAAATTTCCCACGTGGTATCCAAACCGGTGCATTGTGAAGAATATACAGTATTTTCGGCATCAGAATCATTTTGATAAGATTCACCCTACCTACCACAGACAAATGCAGCTTAAGCCATGCATCCGCTTTTGCCTTGAGGGCACCCAAGATTGGAGTCAGATTCTCATGTATATAGTCAGTGACCGGCATAGATACCCATATTCCCAGGTACTTAAATTTACTCGTCACCTCCAGTCGCCCATCCTCCAATGGTTCCCCATCCACATCGTCCACCTTGAACAAGATAGACTTACTCCAATTTATCCTAAGCCCCGACACTGATCCAAATCGTTCAATAATCCCAATGGCTCCCTCCAAGGATGCAACTGGATCAGCCAGAAACAACAAAATGTCATCCGCATACAACGCCACCCTTTCTTCAATCGCCCCATATTTAAACCCCGTCATCTCATCAGATCGTCGAAGCGTAGCAGCCAGCGGCTCCACTGCTAGAGCAAACAAAAGGGGAGAAAGCGGACACCCCTGCCTCGTCCCTCTAGCCAATTGTATGGTCCGTGACAATTCTCCATTTACCCTAACCCTGGCCATCGGCATCGAGTACATTAATTGAATCCAGGATATGAACTGCGGTCCAAACCCCATTCTTCGCAACACCTGCCAGAGATACCCCCACTCCACACTAGCGAACGCCTTGTGAGCGTCTAAAGATGCAATAACTCTCTGGCCACAGTTATCAGCTCTGAGTTGCAAGTTCATATACAGCCTTCGCAAGTTGATCGCAGTTGACCTATCAGGCATAAAGCCAGATTGATCTGAGTGTACCAGGCCAGAAATAACACTTGTCAACCTCACCGCCAACACCTTAGCCAGGAGTTTAACGTCGATTGTAAGTAAAGAAATTGGTCGGTATGAGTCCGGCTGTGTCAGGTCCTTCCCCTCCTTTGGAATTACCACTATTGTGGCCTCCCTCATAGATGCTGGCAGCCTTCCGCCATTCCTAGCCTCCTCCAAGACCACCTTCAATTTAGGGATCAACACTTCCCCCAAGTTATAAATTTCGGCAGGAAATCCGTCTACGCCAGGCGCCTTCCCATTAGCAATCGACTGCAATGCCCGTTCCAGTTCCTCCTCCGTAATGGGAGCCTCCAAATCCTCCCTATCCCTGTCACTCAGCCTCGGGAGCTCCAACTCCTCAAGGAACGCCGCCGTGTCCTCCATTGACCCATCTACCCGAGAGGAGTAGAAGTCTGCGTAAAAATCTGCAAAAGTCTCCAAAATCTCTGAAGTCTCCGAAACAGTAACACCACTCCCAGTCACCAGAGAGTGAACAAAGGAAGTATTTCTCTGGGCAGATGCCACCAGCGACAGCAAGTGACCCACTGATTCACCCTCCTGGTAATAGGCCAGATTCATGAATTCCCTACGTCTCTGCATTTTAAGTAAGGCTAAGTTCACACTTTGCGGATTCCACTGCGGATTTTTCCGCAGCAGAATTCCAAAATCCGCAGTGAAAACCCGTCGCGGTTTTTACTGTGGATTTATCGCGGTTTTTACCGCGGTTTCTTCTGCGGATTTTCATCTGCAGTTTCCTATTGGAGCAGGTGAAAATCCGCAGAAAAGAAGTGACATGCTGCGGAATGTAATCCGCTGCGTTTCCGCGCGTTTTTTTCCGCAGCATGTGCACAGCGTTTTTTGTTTCCCATAGGTTTACATTGTACTGTAAACTCATGGGAAACTGCTGCAGATCCGCAGCGGTCAAATTCGCTGCAGATCCGCAGCAAAATCCGCATAGTGTGAACATAGCCTAAGGGTTCAACAGCTGCGCAGACTCACCGAGCAGTTTCTTGCTATGACTATAACTGGCTGCAGAATGAGTTATCTGAGAATCTGTCACTGAGCTTGTTCTAATGTTTTGAGTGTAGAGGTTGTAAAGTTCCTCTTATATGGCCCGACGTATGACCGCTGATCAATAAACTTTAATCGTTTGACGGTCATTTAAATGCCTGTTTTCACAGGCATACCAAAGTAAACCATGGACACTGAGCAATCTACGCCTCATTGCTCAGTGCACATAGGCTGCCATGGTTCTGAGCAGTGCGGGTCCTGTTTACACAAGGTGATGCATCGGTGAGAACAATGATCTTTTGCGCTCGGCAAAAGTTCTTTTACTCGTCCATCAGGTTTTGGCATCCTGTTTACGCGGCAAGATCGCATAGCGAGTGTTTTTAGCAATGCTCGTTAACAATAATCTTGTAGTTCAAATGCAGCTTTTTACTCAATGTGTTTTTTTTTTTTTTTTTTTTCCTGCACAAATCTCGGCTGATTTATGATCACTGGTCCCTTCGAGGTTGACTGTGCTGTAAAACAATGAGCTTTTAAATTCAAACTGAAATTTTTTTTTTAACGCAACCCAACTGAATTTTTTTTAGTCAAAATTACAAGCACTTGAGTAAAAAAAAAAAACTAAAGCAAACTGGCCCTAAAGGTAAACAACCCTTTTTAGCTAATATACTTCACTTTTCAAAAATTAACGGATGTCCTACTGTGAGTGCCTATCTGGAGTCCTGACACCTCTGCTTTCTCTTTGGACGTAACACAGGAGGGTGCACCACTGATGCCATATAAGGCAGTATCTAACTGGCCCATCCAAGGCAAATTTGATTAATAAAGTACATTAGTATGTTGGGTTTGCAAATCTGGTTTGTATATGACCTTTTATTTCCTTATCCTATCTCCCTTGTTGCCAACATAGTTTGATTGTCCTGACATTACGATGTACCATGCGATGCATGCTGTACTGATGAATCATACAAGATTTAAGGCTAGTTTCACATTTGCGTTTAATTCCGCAGCGTTTAAAACGCATCCGCAAGTGGTGAAAAAAACGCATGTAAATGCGTACAAACGCTGCGTTTTTTAGACGCATGTGTTGTCGCATGCGGTTAAAAAAACACCGCGTTTGTACGCGTTTACATGTGTTTTTTCCTGCGTTTGCGCTTTTGGTACGCATGATGAGAAATTTCACAAGAGAAAAATCAAGATCCAGACACCGCCAATGGGACTACAGAGGGCGTGAATTATGACTAAACGCGGAACGGTATAAATGGCGCCCCCCCCCCCCCCCCCAAAAGAAATTCATGAATAGCTGGTTTTTGTTCATTCTGCTTCACAAAAATCAGAATAAAAAGCGATCAAAAATGTCACGTGCCCGAAAATGTTACCAATTAAAATGTCAACTTGTCCCGCAAAAAACAAGACCTCACATGACTCTGTGGACCAAAATATGGAAAAATTGTAGCTCTCAAAATGTGGTAACGCAAAAAATATTTTTTGGAATAAAAAGTCTTTGTGTGTGACAGCTGCCAATCATAAAAATCCACTAGAAAACCCCCTATAAATAGAAATCAAACCCCCTTGATCAACTCCTTAGTTAGGGAAAAATTTTAAAATTAAAAAAATGTATTTATTTCCATTAGGGCTAGGGTTGGGGTTTGAATCCCTTTATCACCTTGATGTGGGTTAGGGCTAGGGTTAGGGTTTGGATCCCTTTATCACCTTGATGGTGGCTTAGGGTTAGGGTTTGGATCCCTTTATCACCTTGATGGTGAGGGGTGGCTTATCAGTGTCTAGACTTGTTTTTCTCTATTGAAACGCATGCGTTCAAAAACGCAACCAAACGCATGTGCTTAAAAACGCATGCGTGTACATAAACAGCAATGCGTTTTTTTTACGCAAACCTTGCGCAATCGAACACATGCGTTTCCTGGCGGCAAAAAGACGCCTCTAGAAATTACTACGCATTTCCGTGCCAAGCTGCAAGCGACAAAAAACGCATGTCGTCAAACGCGCCAAAATGCGAACAAAAAAGCGCATGCGTTTTTAATGTTAAATATAGGAAAGCACGACGCATGCGTTTATATGCGGTACAAACGCTGCGGCAAAAAACGCAAATGTGAAACCAGCCTAAGAGACTCGGTTCTGTTTCTTTTATACTCTTGTACAGGATGTTGGTGATGGAGCGATGAGGATATATTGCATTTCATTTAAAATGTTAAGAAAAAAATATCTGATAAAATGTATTAGTAGGTGCAGTTAAATCACATGACAAACAAAATGAAACATACTGTGATGTCCTATAACATACTATGATGTCCTATATAAAGGCAGCATATTAAAACTATGGATCTGTACTCCTAGTAGCCGATATGGCATAGAAAGGTGTTGTGCAGACTGGCAAGTAGGAACACTGAAAGAATACAGTGGACCCAGTTTGAGTAGGGTGTATTCATGAGATTACTTCAGCTGCTGATGCTCTGGGTGGTGATCGGCAGGCTGCGGTGTATGTACGTATATACAGTAGCCTGTCAGACACCACAAAGGGGGGCAGGAGACTTCCCTCCACATTGAACAGACCCTACTTCCAAATTGTCAGGGGTATACTTTTAGATGTTCTATAAGCCAGTAGGCTGAATTTTTATCTTCTAGAACAGATGGAGTAATATCCTGCCTTTACATGGTGCAAAGATGATGGTTCCGCTTTAAAGATTTTCTCAGAGATGTCCAAATTTTTATTCTACTCCGATGCCACCAATCTACTCCTGTCCCACAGCCGTGGGTCACCCTTTTTCCTCCTGGAGACTGATTTGCAATAAGTTCCTTAGAGTTAGGGTAATTAATGGGAAATTAATTGCAATTTGAATCTACTCAATTCAATTGAATCATCAGCATGCATTGTTCATATGAAAACTCTATGATTGTGTGAAATGCCAAAGATAATACTGGTTTGATTACTGTGGCCAAGATGCCTTTTTATGTAACAATGTCACAAAGTGTCTATTTTTTTATGTTAATCATATACAAATATATTGACTGTGTGATGCATCTAATGTCCTGTCCATATACATGTTCCTTATTGAAACCCACTTAAAGAGAACCTGTCATCAGGCATTAAAGCATCTTCACATACACGCCATTCGTTTGCGCTTTAAAATCCTATTATAGCCTTACATCGTCTGTAGAAATCCGTTCAGCGGTTTTAGAGAAATATTGTATGGTGATGAGTTGTAAGTCCGTTTTGCCGCTTTTCGTAAGTCCATAGTTGAAATTGTATGAGTTGCAAGTGTGGTGGGTGGACATTACACTTATAGTTCTCCTATCTCTCTACCTATTCCTCTCCCCCTGCTGCCTGCCTCCTATCTGACAGGTCACTGAAACATGAGTGACATCTCATTCAGAAATGGAAGGCAGGAGAGCGTCAAGTGCAATGTCCACCCACCTCACTTGCAACTCATACATTTTAACTATGGACTTAAGAAAAACGGCAAAACTGATTACAAGCAATGTAAGGATTTACTCAGTATTAAAGAACCTACATAAACATGCCATAAGTTTAAAGGTGAACCTGTCAGCAGGATCCTGCTAAATAAACTACAGTCAGTCAGGTCGGCGCTGTTAGAATGATTAAAATTTATACCTGGGGTGAAGAAATCAGTCTTGTGGTTCTTGTGTAATCAGTGTTAGAAGTTTTCTGTTAATGATATGCCCGGGGCAGGACTGTAGGCAGCATCTTATTTTCCTGTTCTAAGCCAGAGAAACCAAGGAAAGATCTGCCCACAGGCTGCCCTGAAACAGTCTGTTTATCTCTGTCTCTATGATGAGGAACATGCCTGTCCTTGATTTCTCTGGCTTAGAGCAGGAAGATAAGACTCTGCATACAGTCCTTCCCCCCCTGAGCACGGGCATATAATTAACTGAAAACTTTTTCACTGATTACACAACAAGAACCACAAGACGTATTTCTTTACCCCAGGTATCCTTTTAATCAGTATAACTGTCAACCTGACAGTGTCTGTAGTTTACTTAGCAAAATCCTGCTTACAGGTTCGCTTTAAGGTATAAAATCCTGATGATTAAAAAATTAACATGTTTACTTCTAATTTAAATGCCAACTTGGTTAAAGAAAAGTTACTGATGGCATGTTATACAGAATGATTCAGTTGTACCAAATTGCAGTAGAATTTTCTGCTATTTTAATATACTTTTGCACATGGGTACTGGCCAAATTGTTAGTACAGATTGCATGAGTTACTAAAAAGGTGTTATTCCTCCCATACAAGAAAGGCACCCGTCTCTTCCTTTGTGTCCTGTATTGCAGAGGTCCCCAACTCCAGTCCTCTAGGCCCACCAACAGGTCATGTTTTCAGGATTTCCTTTGCATTGCACAGGTGATGCAATTATTACCTTGGCAAGACTAAGGAAATCCTGAAAACATGACCTGTTGGTGGGCCTTGAGGACTGGAGTTGGGGACCTCTGCTGTATTGCACTGCCGTTCAATGCACTTGAATGGGACAGAGCTTGAATGATATTGACCAGTGCAGTTTCCAACCTCGTAAAACCACTTTAATATTTAATATTCCCAAAGTACTTGGTGCACACTACTAAAAACAGACCCCAAGACTTGCTTCAAAAAAATGGGTGTCACCCATTTTAAAGAGTAAGCTCACATTTCAGTCAAATTCATTTCATCATGTGTTATACACCAATCTAAGACTGCATTCACACGGATAATTAGAAATGCTGAAAATCCGTGCAGATTGCACAGCAATAAGGAATATGTATGACAAAATCTGCTGCAAAATCGACAGGTAACACTTTAATCTCTAGGCATGTTCATCTGGATAGTATAAGATGTGTGAACCAGACCTTTAAAAGGGATGTCCACTACTTGGTCAACTTTCTTAAAAGCTTTAGTCTCAAATCTAATCAGCCCAGTGGCCAATAGTGGGCTGCAGCCCTCACACTTCCCTATAGGTACCGTCACACATAGCGACGCTGCAGCGATACCGACAACGATCCGGATCGCTGCAGCGTCGCTGTTTGGTCGCTGGAGAGCTGTCACACAGACAGCTCTCCAGCGACCAACGATCCCGAGGTCCCCGGTAACCAGGGTAAACATCGGGTAACTAAGCGCAGGGCCGCGCTTAGTAACCCAATGTTTACCCTGGTTACCATCCTAAAAAGTAAAAAAACAAACGCTACATACTTACCTTCTGCTGTCTGTCCTCGGCGCTCTGCTTCTCTGGTCTGGCTGTGAGCGCCGGGCAGCCAGAAAGCAGAGCGGTGACGTCACCGCTCTGCTTTCCGGCTGACCGACGCTCACAGCCAGTGCAGGAGGAGAGCAGAGCACAGCGCTGGAGGACAGACGGCTGTAGGTAAGTATGTAGTGTTTGTTTTTTTACTTTTAGGATGGTAACCAGGGTAAACATCGGGTTACTAAGTGCGGCCCTGCGCTTAGTTACCCGATGTTTACCCTGGTTACCAGCAAAGACATCGCTGAATCGGTGTCACACACGCCGATTCAGCGATGTCTACGGGGAGTCCAGCGACGAAATAAAGTTCTGGACTTTATTCCCCGACCAGCGATCTCCCAGCAGGGCCCTGATCGCTGCTGCCTGTCACACTGGACGATATCGCTAGCGAGGACGCTGCAACGTCACGGATCGCTAGCGATATCGTCTAGTGTGACAGTACCTTAAGACTAAACTCGGGTATCCAATAAAAGTGTGACCGCTGCAGTCCATCGGTGGCTGCTAGTAGGCTGCAGCGCTCATGTAGCATAACACTTGTCATGAGACCGGGTGAGGCAGGTGAGTAAAAGATTTTTATTTATTTTACATGAATGATTTTAGCATTGAAAAAATTTGTCCAAATAGTGGACAACCCCCTTCAATCTTCATAAGGAAGTGATTTTAATTTTACATTCTTCCTACTTTCTGCAAGCTGCATTTAAAGAGCTAAATTTATGTTCTGCATTATAGTCTGTAATTCTGTTGCCTTTTGGTGTTGAAAATTTGCAGTCACACTTTGCCTTAAAATGATCAGACTAAAGTACTTCTAGATGCTGGACTGTCACGTATGCAGAAACGCGCACTGTGCTACCCCCTTACCATTACTTCTTATGTGCCTGGCCACTCTGGAGTACAAGTACGACCACCCTTCTGCAATGGTTTGTAATGACACATCAGCTCAGCTGTTCTGTTCCTGTATGTTTTTGTCACTTTTTTTTTTTTTTTTTTGCTTCTGTGAAAAATGCCAATAAACATTTCATTAATTTTGTTTTGTGGTTTCCTGTTTTGAGTTGACATGCTTAAGGTGTTTTCCGGCCACTAGCAAATATGTAGCAATACACCGAAATTGAAAAAATAACGTGCTTCTCTAATTGCTGCGGCGTACATCCAGTGTTTAACCCTTTAATGACCACGGATACACCTTTTTAACAGCGGTCATTAAGGGGCCTTAATCCTTTCTTCAGCGCTGTAAGGGGAGAACTCTCCATGCAGAGTATAAAAAGCCACTGATGGTGTGCCAATAGTGAGCTCAGGTGCCAATAGTTGCTATCGCAGCCCAAGGTCATGTAATGACCTAAGCCTTAAGTGGCCTGTTAAGGTACCGTCACACTAAGCGACGCTGCAGCGATACCGACAACTATCCGGATCGCTGCAGCGTCGCTGTTTGGTCGCTGGAGAGCTGTCACACAGACCGCTCTCCAGCGACCAACGATGCCGAGGTCCCCGGTAACCAGGGTAAACATCGGGTTACTAAGCGCAGGGCCGCGCTTAGTAACCCGATGTTTACCCTGGTTACCATCGTTAAAGTAAAAAAACAAACACTACATACTTACCTACCGCTGTCTGTCCTCGGCGCTCTGCTTCTCTGGTCTGGCTGTGAGCACAGCGGCCGGAAAACAGAGCGATGACAAAGGAGGAAATACCTGTTGAAAGCAAATCATAAAAAAAAAGCAAGAATGGAATTTGCCAAACTGCATGTTGACAAGTAACTATGAAAAAGTGTTTGGGGAATGTCCTTTGGACAGATAAGAAAACTTTAGGATTTTGGTAAGTAACATCAGCTCTATGTTCTCAAGATGCAAAAATGTACCTACTGTGAAACATGCAAGAGAATTGGATAGATTTGGGGGTTGTGTTGCTGCATCTGGCACAGGGTGTATTGAATCTGTACAGTGTACAATGAAATCTCGAGACTATCAAGGCATTCTGAAGCCAAATGTGCTACCCAGTGTCAGAATGATTGGTCATCATCCTCCAGCAGGATAAGCACACAGCTTAAAACATCATATAGCGGCTAAGCGCAAAGTATTGGACTATTCTGAAGTGGCCTTCTGAGCCCTGACCTAAATCCTATTGAACATCTGTGGAAAGAGATGAAACCTTCAAACAGGAGACACGCTTGCTCAAGATGAGTGGGCCACAATGCATGTGGACATATGCAGAAGAATCATTGAGAGCTACAAAAATCATTTGTTTGCAGTGATTGCCTCAAGTCATGCAGTGCTCCTCTAAATTAAATATGCATATTGTCTCTACAGCAAGGAAGAGGACTAAAACTCTAGCACTACCTATTGGAAGTAGCAATCCTAAAAGTCAATATCGACCCTTTAAGGTTGTAACTCTGGTTGTTTCCAAATGTGAAAGGGCTTCCCAGGGATTTTATAATTGGCTAATATAGGAGAGAGACAGAAAATTTGATCATACTAGATCAATTAGAGCCTAGACTAGACGACATGGGTCAGTTAGGGCATGACGCAAAATATGTAACATGTACCTTGGTGGACCATACCGTAAAAAACAATGTGGTGGGGGGGGGGGGGGGGAAGGGGGACCTGGAATGTCCTTTGCAATTCGGGTTGGTCCCATATACCACCTCATGAGGACTTTATATGCGGATTCTATAGTTACAGTTTTGATTGAACAACTTGAAATATGGGACCAAGCCCAGGCCCATTTCATGGCCTTTCTAGGTATCCCATAGTCACTCCCACTTAGTTATTTTTAGGTACACATGGTGACGTGGAGCCACAAAGTCTCAGGTCTGGATGGGCACATGGATCCCAGGCGTTCGTGCAGCTGGCTGGCAGATACATGAGGTAAGGTAGCTAGCATTTCTTCTCAGGACCAAATTTCTTCCTGATCTGTGCACTCTATAAATAATTTACCCAAACTCTCTATTCACTCTTCTGAAGAGGCTTTTACGCCAAGGGGTACACTGACTTGGTCTTTATCCAGGGTAACATACCTTTTTTCAGGATTTGTGGGGGCTTTGTGTGTCATTGTGTTTACCTTGACAGGCCAGCAGTAATGTTGCTACAGACTGAGGCGTACTTGTGGCATCATGGCTTAGCACTGAGCACCTTATAGGCTGCCCCTGAAGTACTAACCTCAATGTTTATTCAGCGTTGACCTGCAATTCCAACACTATTCAGAATTTCTTTATTTCAATATACAAATCTGTGTTCACAGCATAGGCAATAGGTAGAAATAATAAACCTAAAATAACACCCTCCTCATAACATTCAAAAGATGCTTTGTACATTTAGCACCATTTGCCTGTACGTAGGCTCCGTCAGTGCTGGTAGGATATAGTCATAAACCCTGGTTGCACACTCTTGTCAGTTTTCTATTTTTTTGTCCTTTGCATTTACATTTTTTCCACTTTAATAGTTTAATAGTAAATAATTGTTCCATAAAGTTGGTTATTCACATATTTGTGTAAAGGATCCTTTTTTCTTTTTTATTTCTAGATATTCAAAGTGGGCATCGAGGGTGTGAACAGTGTCTTCTATTCATGTCCTTCTTTGATGCAGATTAAATTCTATGCAGGTCTAGCTTGAAGACAGCAGAACCCTTAGTCCTGTCAACTCCGAGATGAGGGGCACTAGATAATGATTTTATTCAGACTTCGATAGTATGTTCTTTTTCACGTGCTCTTAATGTTGGTGGACATGGCCTCAGTCTCAAAGAGATTGGAGATACTCTCCCTCTGTGGTTCTGTACCTGGAAGAAAATAAATGGTGTCATACAGCTGAAAGCGTAGTGTCTCGGCCCTCTGCTTGGAGAAAACATCTGTAAAGTCCTGATAAGAAGCAGGTAAATTGGAAGTAGTTGATGCAGAACAGCATTTCAGAGGAAGCGATTGGGGTAGAGCTTTGTGGCAATTCCAAAAACCAAGATGTGTGATCTTCTGACTAGTCAACGATTGGATGTAGCCATAACCACAAAACTCCCAAAAGCATCGATGCATCAGAAAGTTGCAAAATTTAAAAAAAAAACGTCCACAAAGGTCAAGTACACTGGTCCGAAAATTCACAGTCTGTGGCTGGAGTTGGGTATGACCACCAAGAATCCACTTTAGAGGTGTCCATAAGGGGAGGAAAAAAAAAAAAAAAAAAGAATTTTCAGCTTTTTGGCCAAAAAGGAGTCCTAAAATTCTCTGCTGTCTCAGAATCAATGATCGCTTGTCCCATCACACAAACAGACATAGGCATAAGTAATTTGTCTTTACTGAAGGATGGAAGAAATGCTAAAGTGCTCCTCCTCTTTTGCCTAGGGTCTGAAAATTGTTTGGCTTTCAGTTTGGAACAGTTTATGTTCACCAAAATATAAACCAAGTCCTTCTGTAAGGCAATGAGACTTTCAGCTGATAATCTCTTATGACAGATTTGCATAGATTCCGATGTGGATACTCTAGGGTGGCATTTTGAAGATGCTTTCGGAAGGAAAACACAGAATGTCAAAAGTGAATGTAATGCTGTCAGGTGTTCAGGAGCTGGTGGGGAAACATCTCGATTCTGACGCAGTGGGTCCATATGAGCGGAGAGATTTTGCAGAGCTTAGACAAGCTCTCATTAGCTGACAGCAAGTTGCAAAACCAGTTCAGCCAAATCATTTATATGTTGTAGCCACTGCACCTTTGAAATCCCAAGGTCTAATAATTTTATATAATAATTTTTATTTATATAGCGCCAACATGTTCCGCAGCACTTTACAATTAAGGTCTTAAGATTCCCCGAAGAAGCCAGAACGTGAAACATGTGTTAGGGCCGTTCTCCATAATACATTCAGGTCTTATGTGCCTTATATACTCTTATATAGACTGTTTCCCAACCAGTCGAGGTTTCCGCTCTATACTACATTATAGGTATTATTCTAGAGATTGGTTTATACACATGCATATTATCACCAGCTTTCTGATCCTCTGAATCTTTGATTAATACTCTATATTTACTCCTACCCTTTGATATGAGGCGTTATTACAGATCTAGCTTTCTGTGTAGTACTATCCTAGATGTTACCATTTATGATATTGGTTTGCATATGCACTTTATAACTTTTTAGGACCGTAAATAATAAATAATCTTTATTTTTATATAGCGCTAACATATTCCGCAGCGCTTTACAGTTTGCACACATTATCATCACTGTCCCCGATTGGGCTCACAATCTAGAATTCCTATCAGTATGTCTTTGGCATGTGGGAGGAAACCGGAGTGCCCGGAGAAAACCCACGCAAACACGGAGAGAACATACAAACTCTTTGCAGATGTTGTCCTGGGTGGGATTAGAACCCAGGACCCCAGCGCTGCAAGGCTGTAGTGCTAACCACTGCGCCACCGTACTACCAATTGTGTAACTACTTGGATCATGGGGGTTGAGGTTGCATATAGTACCATTATAATGATGCATTAGGCTTTCTCTCTCTCTCTCCATATATACAGCTCTGGCAAAAATTAAGAGACCACTGCAAATTTTTCAGTTTGTCGGATTTTAGTTTTTATAGGAGAATTCAGAAATCAATATTTTGTGGAATCCTCATGATTTGTTATCACAGCTTTCATGCATCTTGGCATGCTTTCCACCAGTCTTTCACACTGCTTTTCGGTGACCTTATGCCACTCCTGGTGCAAAAATGTAAGCAGTTCTTTGATGGCAGTTCTTTTGTTACTATCCATCTTCCTCTTGATTACATTCCAGAGGTTTTAAATGGGGTTCAGGTCTGGAGATTGGGCTGGCCATGACAGGGATTTGATATGGTGGTCCTTCATCCACACGTTGCATTCTGAAATGCTGTAGATAAGCCCCTGATGTTACCTGAAAGATGAGAAAAAGAGGTCAGATTATACTCACCCACGGGCGGTCCTGCTGAGGTGGCGCCGGGAAAGGTCCGAGAGGCCCAGCGCCTGCGCACTGCAGTACTTTGCTCTGCTCTCAACAGGGCAGACAAAGTACGCCTGCGCCGAAGTTGTGGCGTGAAGACAAGAAGAGGACGTCATCGTAAGAAGATGGGAGGCCCCGGACCGGACCTGCGACGCCCATCGGACCCGGCCTGCCCCTGGGTGAGTATAATCTAACCTTTTTCTCATCTTTCAGGATACATTGGGGGCTTATCTACATCTGTTGAAGCACATTTCACAAGCATTTCATTCATTACCCACTTTATGTTCAATGAACTCAACGTAATTCAATAAATTATTCTACTGATATTTCACATTTTTAAACAAATGCTAGTTGTAGATTACGCAGCAGAATCGCCAAGCTGTTTTATGTATTTTACTATGGAAATTGGCTGTTTCTAATAATGTAGGGAGGATTACTCATGTTATTGCTTCACCATTGTTGGTCAATCATGGCTCATTGCTGTGTAGTAACATAGTCTGAAGGTTGATAAATCATGTTACAGGAAATCTGTTCTGCTATTTTCACTATATGCCTGAGACTTTACGCACTTCGAGTAATGAAGTTTACTTAAGCACTTAAAGTACAAATGTGTGGTGTCCTTAAATCCAATATATTGCTTATATTGAACACTATGAACCTTGTTTGTAGTTGTGCTGAATGAAAACAAAAAACATAGACGGTCAATCGGCAATTGTTTAGTTGCTTCTTACGACGGGTCAATTGTACAGGAGGATGTGCTGCTGAGAATTATTTTTTTAAATAATTTCTCCTGATGAGCAAATGATTTACTCATCATCGGGTGATTGGAAGCCTGTGTACACTGTCCGATCGTGAAAGGACTGCACCTAGGAACAGCCAGCGCCGACTATCGGACAGTGTAGATGCAACCTAATGCAGAACTTCCCGGGATGCTTAGATTTATAAATCATATATTGTTCAGCTAGGAGATAGACCGCCACGGGCTAATGGTGCATTAATACAAGAAGATTATTCAGATTTGAATGTTTAGGACTCATCGTTCACAATTTTTTAATTTGCATGGGCTGAGCATTCGAACGATATGTACAAAATCTCTTTCATCAACCAAATGGAGATTGCTCATCTGTTCAACAATCTGACTTTAGAATAGGAGCCCGGCAATGAAAATAATCAGTAGTCATGTGGCTTTCTGAGGTTGGGTGATCGGGCATGGCTTGTAATTTGAAGAGTTTGCTAGTTCCAGAAGTCTTTAATATGCAGAGGAGCAAGTGTATATTGGACAGATCGAAAAATCTCATTGTGTGCAAAAAAAAGAAGAAAAATTTAATTTCTATTTCTGTGATATATGCGAATATGATGCTCAGTTCTGTTACAATACAGACGCTGATTATAAATAAGTGAGAACTTGTACATACAGTTGTGCTCAAAAGTTTACATACCCCGGAAGAATTTTTGCTTGCTTGTCTTTTTTTAAGAGAATATGACTGAAAACACCAAAACGTTTTCTCCACTAATGGTTAGTGGTTGGGAGAAACCATTAATTGTCAAACTACTGTGTTTTCTCTCTTTAAATCATAATGACAACCCAAAACACCCAGATGACCCTGATCAAAAGTTCACATACCCTGGTGGTTTTGGCCTGATAACATGCACAGAAGTTGACACAAATGGGTTTGAATGGCTACTAAAGCTAACATCCTCACCTGTGACGTGTTTGCTTGTAATCAGTGTGTGTGCGCATAAAAGCTGAGTGAGTTTGTGGGATTCAGACAGACTCTTCCATCCTTCATCCAGCCACTGACATTTCTGGATTGTGAGTCATGGGGAAAGCAAAAGAATTGTCAACGGATCTACGGGAAAAGGTAGTTGAACTGTATTAAACAGGAAAGGGATAAAAAAGCCAAGGAATTGATAATGCCAGCCAGCAGCATTCAAGCTGTGATTAACAAATGGAAAATCGGGCTCTAAAAACAAAACCACAGTCAGGTAGACCAACAGAAATGTTGTCCACAACTGCCAGGATAATTGTTCGAGATGCAAAGAAAAACTCACAAATAACATCACCTGAAATACAGGACTCTCTGAAAACCAGCAGTGTGGCTGTTTCAAGATGCACAATAAGGAGGCACTTGAAGAAAAATGGACTGCATGGTTGAGTCACCAGAAGAAGCCATTACTGCACAAATGCCACAAAGTATTTCTCCTACAAGATGCAAAACAGCACAGAAACAAGCCTCAAAACTGCTGGAACACGGTAAATTGAACATTTTAGCCACAACCATAAACGTTACATTTGGAGAGAGGTCAACAACGTCTATGATGAAAGAAACACCATTCCTACTGTAAAGCACGGAGGTGGATCGCTGATGTTTTTTGGATGTGTGAGCTATAAAAGCCTAGGAAACTTGGCCAAAGTTGAAGGAAAGATAAATGCAGCACGTTATCAGCAAATACTGGAGGCAAATTTGCACTCATCAGCCCGGAAGCTTTGCATGGGACGTACTTGGACGTTCCAACATGACAACGATCCAAAACAGAAGGCCAAGTTGACTGTTCATTGGCTACACCAGAACAAAGTGAAGGTTCTAGAGTGGCCATCTCAGTCTCCTGACCTCAAAATCTTTGAGCCACTCTGGAGAGATCTTAAGCGCGCAGTTCATGCTAGACCGCCCAGGAATTTACAGGAACTGGAGGCTTTTTGCCAAGAAGAGTGGTCCGCTTTACCATCTGAGAAAATAAAGAACCTCATCCACAACTACCACAAAAGACTTCAAGCTGTCATTGATGTTAGAGAGGGCAATCCACGGCATTAAGAAATGGGGTATGTGAACTTTTGATCATGGTCATTTGGATGTTTTGGGTTGTCATTATGATTTAAAAAGAGAAAACACAGTAGTTTGACAATAAGTGGCTTCACCCAACCACTAACCATGAGTGGAGAAAAAGTTTTGGTGTTATCATTCATATTATCTGAAAAAAGGCAAAGAAAGCAAAAATTCTGCCTGGGGTATGTAAACTTTTGAGCACAACTGTACCCGCTAGATGATATGGTAGCAAATAATTGCTGATGCAAAAATATGTAGATTAATGTAGGCATAATGTTCAGATATGAAGCTAAAACTGTGAGCTAAACTCACCAGTGAAAGCCAATATATCTCAAATATTAGGTTAGTTTTGGCCATTGAACAGCAATTATAAATTCCTCACATGTAAAGCGCCATGGAATAAATGGCGCTATAACAATAAATAATAATAATAATAATATAAGGAAACTAGCTGAAGAGCCCGGCGTTGCCTGAGCATAGTAAATATCTGTGGTTAGTTATAGCATTTTCCCATCACGCCTCTCATTTTCCCCCTCACATCTCTCATTTTCTCCCTTACACCTCTCATTTTTCCCCTCCTCTCATTCCCCCCTAACACGTCATTTCGGCCTCACATCTGTCATTTTCCGATCACTCCACTATTTTCCCTCACTCCTCTCATTTTGCACTCGCACCTTTTCATTTTCACCTCACAACCCTCATTTTCACCTCACACCTCTCATTTTCCCCTCAGTATATACATGTTTGTCATCACCCTTATATATAGTATACACCTGTATGTCATCTCCTGTATATAGTATATACCTGTATGTCATCTCTTCTGTATATACTATATACCTGTATCTCATCTCCTATATATAGTATATACCTGTATGTCATCTCCTGTATATAGTATATACCTGTATCTCATCTCCCCTGTATATAGTATATACCTGCTGTATGTCATCTCCTCTATATACCTATGTGTCATCTTTTATATAGTATATACCTGTCATCTCCTCCTGTATATAGTATATAAGTGTGTCATCTCCTGTATATAGTATATACCTGTAAGTCATCTCCTCCTGTATATAGTATATACCTGTCATCTGCTCCTGTATATAGTATATACCTGTCATCTCCTGTATATAGTATGTACCTGTATGTCATCTCCTGTGTATAGTATATACGTGTCATCTCCTCCTGTATATAGTATATACGTGTGTCATCTCCCCTGTATATAGTATATACGTGTGTCATCTCCTGTATATAGTATATATGTGTGTCCTCTCCTCCTGTATATAGTATGTCATCTCCTCCTGTATATAGTATGTACCTGTATGTCATCTCCTCCTGTATATAGTATATACCTGTCATCTCCCCTGTATATAGTATATACCTGTGTCATCTCCCCTGTATATAGTATGTACCTGTATGTCATCTCCCCTGTATATAGTATATACCAGTGTGTCATCTCCTCTATATAGTATATACCTGTCATCTCCCCTGTATATAGTATATACCTGTCATCTCCCCTGTATATAGTATGTACCTGTCATCTGCTCCTGTATATAGTATATACCTGTGTCATCTCCTCTGTATATAGTATATACCTGTGTCATCTCCCCTGTATATAGTATATACCTGTGTCATCTCCCCTGTATATAGTATGTACCTGTATGTCATCTCCCCTGTATATAGTATATACCAGTGTCATCTCCTCCTCTATATAGTATATACCTGTATCATCTCCCCTGTATATAGTAGTATATACCGGTCATCTCCCCTGTTTATAGTATATATGTGTCATCTCCCCTGTATATAGTATGTACCTGTATGTCATCTCCCCTGTATATAGTATGTACCTGTATGTCATCTCCCCTGTATATAGTATATGTGTGTCATCTCCTGTATATAGTATATACCTGTGTGTCATCTCCCCTGTATATAGTATATATCTGTATGTCATCTCCTGCTGTATTAGACCGCGTTCACACGTTATTTGGTCAGTATTTTTACCTCAGTATTTGTAATTGGCAGCCTGATAAATCTCCAGCCAACAGGAAGCCCTCCCCCCTGGCAGTATATATTAGCTCAGACATACACATAATAGACAGGTCATGTGACTGACAGCTGCCGTATTTCCTATATGGTACATTTGTTGCTCTTGTAGTTTGTCTGCTTATTAATCTGATTTTTATTTTTTGGAGGATAATACCAGACTTGTGTGTGTTTTAGGGCGAGTTTCATGTGTCAAGTTGTGTGTGTTGAGTTGCGTGTTGCAACATGCATGTAGCGACTTTTGTGAGATGAGTTTTGGGTGGCGACATGCGTGTAGCAACTTTTTGTGTCGAGTTGCATGTGACAGATTAGTGTAGCAAGTTGTGTGCAGCAAGTTTTGCGCATGGCGAGTTTTGCGCGTGGCGAGTTTTATGTGTGGTGCGTTTTGAGTATGTGCAAGTTTTGTGTGCGGCAACTTTTGCATGTGTTGCAACTTTTGTGCATGTGGCAATTTTTCTGCGTGTGCAAGTTTTGCGTGTCGAGTTTTCCATGAGGTGAGTTTTGCACGTGTGGCGAGTTTTGTGTGAGCCTACTTTTGCATGTGGCGAGATTTGCGCTTGGCGATTTTTGAGCGGCGACTTCTGTGTTTCTACTTTTATGTGGCGAGGTTGGTGTATGTGTGGTGAAATGTGTGCTGAGGGTGGTATATGTGTTCAAGCACATGGTAGTGTGTCGCGCATTTTGTGTGTGTGTTCATATCCCCATCGGTGGTGAGTATCCCATGTCGGGGCCCCACCTGAGCAACTGTACGGTATATACTCTTTGGCGCCATCGCTCTCATTCTTTAAGCCCCCCTTGTTCACATCTGGCAGCTGTCAATTTGCCTCCAACACTTTTCCTTTCACTTTTTCCCCATTATGTAGATAGGGGCAAAATTGTTTGGTGAATTGGAACGAGCGGGGTTAAAATTTCGCCTCACAACATAGCCTATGACGCTCTCGGGGTCCAGACGTGTGACTGTGCAAAATTTTGTGACTGTAGCTGTGACGGTGCAGATGCCAATCCCGGACATACACACACACACACACACACACACACACACACACACACCTTTAGCTTTATATATTAGACTAGCTGAAGAGCCCGGCGTTGCCTGGGCATAGTAAATATCTGTGGTTAGTTATAGCACGTCACTTCTCTTATTTTCCCATCACGCCTCTGATTTTCCCAATCACATCTCTCATTTTCTCCCTCACATCTCTCATTTTCTCCCTCTCACCTCTCATTTTCTCCCTCACTCCTCTCATTCCCGCCTAACACTTGTCATTTCGACCTCACATCTGTCATTTTCCGATCACTACACTACTTTCCCTCACTCCTCATTTTGCACTCACATTTTCATTTTCACCTCAGTATATACATGTTTGTCATCTCCCTTATATATAGTATACACCTGTATGTCATCTCCTGTATATAGTATATACCTGTATGTCATCTCCCCTGTATATAGTATATACCTGCTGTCATCTCCCCTGTATATAGTATATACCTGTATGTCATCTTCTCCTATATATATAGTATATACCTGTGTCATCTCCTCCTATATATACTATATACCTGTATGTCATCTCCTTCTATATATAATATATACCTGTATGTCATCTCCTCCTGTATATAGTATATACGTGTGTCATCTCCCCTGTATATAGTATATATCTGTGTGTCATCTCCTGTATATAGTATATACCTGTATGTCATCTTCTATATATAGCATATACCTGTATGTCATCTCCTCCTGTATATAGTATATACCTGTGTCATCTCCTCCTGTATATAGTATATACCTGTATGTCATCTCCTGTATATAGTATGTACCTGTATGTCATCTCTTCTATATAGTATATACCTGTGTGTCATGTCTCCTGTATATAGTATATACCTGTGTCCTCTCCTGTATATAGCATATACCTGTGTGTCATCTCCTCCTGTATTAGACCTCGTTCACACGTTATTTGCTCAGTATTTTTACCTCAGTATTTGTAAGATAAATTGGCAGCCTGATAAATCCCCAGCCAACAGGAAGCCCTCCCCCTGGCAGTATATATTAGCTCACACATACACATAATAGACAGGTCATGTGACTGACAGCTGCTGTATTTCCTATATGGTACATTTGTTGCTCTTGTAGTTTGTCTGCTTATTAATCAGATTTTTATTTTTGAAGGCTAATACCAGACTTGTGTGTGTTTTAGAGCGAGTTTAGTTTGTCAAGTTGTGTGTGTTGAGTTGTGTGTGGCGACATGCATGTAGCGACTTATGTGAGATGAGTTTTGTGTGGCAACATGCGTGTAGCAACTTTTTGTGTGTCGAGTTGCATGTGACAGGTTAGTGTAGCAAGTTGTGTGCAGCAAGTTTTGCGCATGGCGAGTTTTGCGCGTGGTGAGTTTTATGTCTGGTGCCTTTTGAGTATGTGCAAGTTTTGTGTGAGGCAACTTTTGCATGTGTTGCAAATTTTGTGCATGTGGCAATTTTTCCGCATGTGCAAGTTTTGCGTGTGGCGAGTTTTCCATGAGGTGAGTTTTGCACTTGTGGCGAGTTTTGCGTGAGCCTAGTTTTTGCATGTGGCGAGTTTTGCGCGGCGACTTTTGTGTTTCGACTTTTATGTGGCGAGGTTGGTGTATGTGTGGTGAAATGTGTGCTGAGGGTAATATGTGTTCAAGCACGTGGTAGTGTGGGGCGCATTTTGTGTGTGTGTGTTCATATCCCCATGTGTGGTGAGTATGTCATGTCGGGGCCCCACCTTAGCAACTGATCGGTATATACTCTTTGGCGCCATCGCTCTCATTCTTTAAGTCCCCCTTGTTCACATCTGGCAGCTGTCAATTTGCCTCCAACACTTTTCCTTTCACTTTTCCCCATTATGTAGATAGGGGAAAAATAGTTTGGTGAATTGGAAAGCGCCGAGTTAAAATTTCACTTCACAACATAGCCTATGACGCTCTCGGGGTCCAGACGTGTGACTGTGCAAAATTTTGTGGCTGTAGCTGCGACGCCTCCAACACTTTTCATTTCACTTTTTCCCCATTATGTAGATAGGGGCAAAATTGTTTGGTGAATTGGAAAGCGCGGGGTTAAAATTTCACCTCACAACATAGCCTATGACGCTCTCGGGGTCCAGACGTGTGACTGTGCAAAATTTTGTTTCTGTAGCTGCGACGCCTCCAACACTTTTCCTTTCACTTTTTTCCCCATTATGTAGATAGGGGCAAAATTGTTTGGTGAATTGGAACGCACGGGGTTAAAATTTCGCCTCACAATATAGCCTATGACGCTCTCGGGGTCCAGACGTGTGACTGTGTAAAATTTTGTTGCTGTAGCTGCGACGGTGCTGGAAAAAAATGCAGATTTAGGCTTCATAAAAACTAGAGAAACTAAAGAATGTAGATAAAAATACTGATTACAGGAGGAGTTAAATGTGCACTGTTTTCTTCGCTCTGCAACCTCTGATCTCTTGCTGCAAACAACGTTTTGACCGTTTCCCCTATTTTATATGCCGTACTTTGCAGCTCTCATATCCTATACTTGAAGAATTCATATTAATGCACTAACTCCTTTTCTCATATCAACACTGCTCACAAGCATGTTAAAATGTCTTTTCTGTGTTGTTGCCATTTGCATACACCTGCTTATTTCTGCTTGCATCTAAAGCAATGGTTTCTTGCTCTCAAATTAGTTTGCTGTTATTTTTGGCAATAAATGTTTAAATGTATCTTTTTTAATGAGAGGTGTACATGCCCTTGTAGTAACTGTAAATTAATGTATATTGCTACATAATTTCTGTAGAATGAGGATAGCCTCAGAGTGGCTCCAGACTTCCCAACCTCGTAGCAAAACAAGTGGACCCGCATTTTGACTTCCATGCATCTGCCCATGTATAAAAGACCAAATATAGATCACGTCTGACAATGGAATTGATATTGCGTGGGAAATGATTGGTAATTTAACATATGCCTGCTCATTAGGGGGTTGGTGGAATAGAGAACAGTGCAGAACAACAGTGAAAATATTTTGCCAATTGAAAATGTACAGTATTTCTCTTGTGCTTCATTTGGTGACACAGGAAACCATAGGTGTACACTGCTGCCACCAGGAGGCTAACACCATGAATTACAACCTTTAAAGAAAAAAGTTTCCCCAGCAGGCTGCACCTGTTTATTGGCAATAAGCCATTACATTTTTCTTAGTGTCACTTAGGAGGCAGACATGGCTATGCAGATTTCAGAACAGTTTCTGCTAATAGTGATTTTTATTCTAATATTCTTCTCTTGTTTCCTCTAGATAGGGAAACAGAGGGAGATGGGCCCTCTATAGACCCAACCCAGAAGAAAGAAAAGCACAGTCTGCCAGGGGCCAAGCTGTATCCTCTCGTCTAGATGGCAGGCCCTTTCCTTCAGTTAGCACAGTCGGCATTTACATACTGGTGTGGATGATCCTTATCCTTAATCAACTGCCTGCCCCCCCCCCCCCCCCTACCCAAGACTGCCTTGTTGCATACAGTGACGTTCATTTCCTGTAATTCCAGGTCTTTTTGCTCTTATATCTTCATCTGTGTTCTTCTGTCCTTTTCAAGTGCTGTTCTTTGCTCCCCCATCTCTTCAGTCTTCCCGCGTCTTCCGTGGTGTCTTGGTGCCTCTGCTGCGGCTCACATTTAGCCTCCGACTTATATTGCGGCTTTGCCAGGCTCTGCATGGCATGCTCCTTCTCTCAGCCAATCAGGTTCTTACTCGGGCTTTGTTTACACCCTGTAGTGTCCACACACCATCCAGAAAATTGCTATTTCTTCACTCTGCAGCGTCCCCTAACCATGTAATCCCATAAGGATTTCACGACTTTTGTCCTCAGGACCATTACTCCAGCGCATCTCAAACCGGGACTCGTAGGCTGCCTGTCCCTGTTTACACGCACTGCGGCTGCCAGCAAGGCTTTTATTATCCTGGCATCTATAACTTTTTTCTTCCTGTCACTCCATTTCTTATTCAATCTCACTATGTTTGCCCCCTCAGAAAATTGGGCACTTCAGTCTTTCCAGCTCCCAGTGATTATAGAGTTTGCCTGCACAACCTGCAAGCACAAACTCCCCTTGGGCCAACCTGTAACGACTACCTCTGAATTCAGCCTGCCGGCCTTGCCTCAGGCCCAGTGGCCCGCTACAGCCTGCGACGAGAACCTGCCATCTCCTATCTTGGACTGTTAACCTCTCTGTTGCAGATTTGACCAAGGTATCACAGAACCTTGTCACTATCATGGAGCGGATACCTTTGTCTATCACTACACTCCATACTATGACCACTGTCAAGAGAAATTTAGACCCACCAGTCTGCACCAGCCTGGCAAATTGAATCAGTGGTCCAAAAAAGCCTAGAGTAATTGATTCAACCCGATCTCTTTCTCTCTCTATGACTACGCGACCACACTCGCCATCACACCCTGATCAGGCTGTAAAGCTAAAGACCTGGTTGACAGTCTTGTATGTGTTGTGAACCAATCCCTCAACATGAAAGTGGATCCCTCATCTTCAGCAGACTTTGTGTCAATTAGGAGGGTCAGATGTAACACCAAATTATTTTGTGACCACTCCAAATTTTGTGGTGCAACCAAAAATGCGTTTCCAATAAACGACAACATATGGAGGTTAATTTTCTTTTTCCAGTAGATCTCGTTGCCACATGGTTCGCCTCACCCTTGGTGGACCCACAGTGTCTAGGATTTAAAGGACCAAGATCCTACTTCTCAATGACCTTGCCTACCTAAAGGACACCATGGACCTAAGAGTAGAATCCTTGTTAAAGTTCATATTTGAAGCCGCAGAGACAGCCTTGTTTGGCCTTTGCAGCTACCTGATTTGCCAAGGCAGGTACTGGGTAGGCAAAACACCTACACAAGGTATCATATCCAGGTCTCCAACATCGGAACTGGAAGACCTTGCAGATCAGATTGCTCTCACGGTTACCGTTGTTCAACCTTTCTTGAAGCAGCCAGGTTATCTGCTCAAACTTCAAACACTATTGTAGAGAGCCGTTGTATCCTATGGTTCAAGCCGTGGACTGCAGACAATGCATTCAAGAACTCCTCCCCGGACCTTCCATTCTTTGGCTCTTGCCTTTCGGGTGAAAATCTTGACAAGGTCATTTTGGATGCTACAGGTGGGAAATGCAGCCTGCTCACACAACCGAGATCTACTCAATCTTTGTCCAACCGAAAACTACATCCATTTTGCTCCTTTCATCTATCCACCAAGAGAGACCTGCCATCCCTAAAAAAAAAAAAAAAAAGTCATCCTTCAAGCTGACTAATTTCTGGCTTCCATGCATCCAGTCTTCCAAGTCTTCATGGATCAGAAGCAAATGGTTTTCCTAAGTATAAAGGGGCACCTCCTCATGGGCGTTGTGTGGTCATCTCCTCCTGTTTTGAGACTTGTGGTTACCCGCAGTCAAAGATGTCGCAAGTCAGGGAAAATAACTCCTCCAGATTAAAAATGGAATTCTCCATTCCTCTGAAAGATTTTTTTTTTTTTATTAACTGATCCGGCCACATACACTATCCCTGTCAGATGTTTTTTTCCAAAACATTTCACCAGTTAGGCATTGTTGTTCTGGTTCCATCTCAAGAATGATTCAAAGCGTTTTACTCAATTCTTTTTGTCGTCCCCAAGAAGGAGCATTTTGCCTCATTCAAGACCTAAAATTGATGAACAAGCTTATCCAGCTTTGTCGCTTCAGGATTGAGTCTTCACTCTGTCCTCTGAGGAATTTCTTACCTCAGAGGACACCTATCTCCACATTCCCATTTTTTTCCAGCACACCAGAAGTTTCTCTGTTTGGCTGTGGATCCCATTTTCAATTTATTGTTTTCCCCTTCCGGCTGGCTACAGCCCACGGGGTGTTCAAAAGGTCATGGCTGAACCACAAGAGTTGGTAGATAACAGTTCACACGCTCAACCGTTTCAGATGGATCATCAACCAATTGAAGTAGTCTCTGATCCCAGCTCAGATTATCATCTTCTTAGGAATCCTTTTCAACATTGTCCAAGCTAAAAGTTTCCCTTTGACAGGACTAAATGTCTGCTTTACAAACCAGCATCCAGTCTCTGAGCCAACCATCTCTCCTTTCTCTCCGTTTCTGCAAGAGCTTTCTAGACAAGATGGTGGCTGCCACTGCAGTGATCCAATTTGCTCAGTTTCACACTTTTCTTCAACTATCCCTGGTTTCCCATTGGGACTGGTGTGTTCTCTCCCTCAATCACCTGATTCTCCTTCCCTATTCGGGTCAGTCAGTGTCTGTTCTGGTGGCAGGACTCTCCCATTAATCTTCCCAGTCGTACCTTTCCCCTAATTCACTAACTAACTGTCATGATGGACGACCGTTTTCTCGGTTGACAAGCAATCTTCCAGAAGTTTGCAGGGTTGGTGGAAGAGTCATTAAGTCCTACTTTCCATCAACGTCCTAGGACACATATAAATTCATCATTCACTTCTACATTGGCAGGACTAGGTGTTGGGTTCCCGATCTGAATTCAGTCCTACAACGCTGTGACTTTCCTCAATCATCATAGAGGGACTCTGAGACAATAAGCAATGACAGGTTTTCCAGATTCCCAAGGTTCCCTCTACACTCAGTGTAGCTGCAAGAGAAATTAACATGCTGCAGACTGGAAACAGGCACCACAGGTCAGTTTAGGCTGAGGGAAAAAATGCACAGTGGGCGTGAGATTTCTTGAAATCGCATCTACTTTGCAAGAACTGAAAGATGCTGTATTTTTGAAGCAGCAATAATATACAGAGTGAAATGCAGCAAAAGCTCATTGTTCCACGTACTCCTGTAGCCTTACATACCTCTAAAAATGATCTTTATACATCTCGCTCCTGTATGGTATTCGTCGCTGAGCGGTCTGATGGGTGTATGTAAGGAGGTCGAAGAGGCAGTGGGTACCTGCATGCTTGGTCCGGAACTGGAGAGGCTGCATCCACTGTTCCCGGGGGTGAGTCTGAGTGAGGGAGACCTCCCCCTGTTGCCAGGGAGAAGCTCTAGAGAGAAGGGGTTTCCTGCTGTGAGAGGGGGGCGGGCGAAGAAAGAGAAAAAGCGCATAAAGCATGGCAGTGTGGGGCCATACAGAGCAGAGCCGGGCAGAGCAGAGCCATCAGAGCAAAGCCGTATGGAGCAGAGCAGTGCACACAGAGCCGAGCCAGGTGTTGCAGCAGCCACAGGGAGGAGTGCTCCGACCAGGAGCATCAGCGCCAAGCAGTTCAATGTCACCCACCGCCAACAGCGGGGACCCGGGAGAGCGGGACATGCGGTGTGTGTCCAGTGACCGCAGAGAGAACCAGGTGCCGTACACTACGTGACCGTGAGTACCGCCACGTGCTGTCCAAGAGAGACCACATACAGAACTGACACTTGCACCCTGACGTGGACACAGAATAGTTGTCCTGACCCTTGTTATCTGACCACACAAGATAAGACAGTTAAGGAGCCATGTTGGGCTCATAGAGGTCTGTGGCCCATACCTCTATTAGCCACATCAGTATATGGACAGGGGGCAGTGGAAGGTACCAGAGACTGACCATTGTCACCAGAAAATGGGGTATTGTGTGCTGAACCCCAATAGTAAAAACACCGAGCCCGCCGTTGCCGGCGCTATAGAGTACGCAGCAGGAGCTGCAGTGTTTGGACTTCCTGTGGCCCTTGCTACCATATTGTCGTTATTTGTACCATCATACTTCAGTTTGCCACTTATACTGTTTAACCCTTTACCTCTCTGCTTGGAGTGTTACCCCTGTAAATAAACCTGTTAACCCTTGCTCTGCCTCCAACGCGTTACTGCATCCCGCGTTCCTGCTAGAATCTTACATGTGCACGGAGCAACATTAGCACCTGCTCGCTAACCCAGCTCCATCAATCAAAAGCACAGGGCCAGGTTAGCTTGCTTACAGCATGCGTCCAGATTGATCTGTACAAACCCATTAGACTAGACCAGAAAAAGAAAAGAAAAAAAAAAAGAAAAAAAATTGGACTACTCACCGACCAATACATTGCAGGAGAGAGGTATGTAAAGATTGTTTTTGGTTTTGTGCCAGTCTTAAAGGGCAACCGGAACAGATCGTAGGCTCCTTAGGAGGGACACAAAGGTGCTGGCAGCAGTTTAAAACAGGAACCCTGCTGACAGATTAGTTTTAAAAGTTAATACAAATGGCAAAGCTTTACATGAGGACTTTTTACTGCCCATCAGCTCCACGGGCATGCGCATTGAATCTGGGTGTACATCCCCAGCTTGTTTCCACATAAAATGCGGCTTATAAGCTATTATGTGGCCACTAACTCACAGCGGCGCCGGAGCATGCGCACGTTATAAGAAGCACAAATTCAGTGCGCATGCTCAGGGAGCTGATGGGCAGTACACAGGCGCGAGATTTCTGAGGACGATGCCAGTCACGGCAATCAATCACAAGGCGGTGGGCTTGAATAATTATAAACAGGACCATGACTGACTGACAGACTGAAGCGGTAAAAAGTGCCCCTCCTATGACTGAAATGAAAGGTATGTGATAAAATCTACTAAAGATATGTGTTTTTATAAGATCTATACTAGGAGCTTTTCTTTGAGAGAACCATGTTAGTGACGCACGTTGCAGCACTAACCATGCACTGTGGACGTTTAAAGCATGAAAAGGACATGATGAGTTCCCTTTAACACAATCACATTTCTTGTCATTTCCTCAGAATTGAGAATTTTGATAATGACTGACCAATACTGGCTGAGAATGAAGCAGGTCTCTGATATATTACAAAGTTGCTTATTGGTTGCTGTAAGCAGCGAATGGAAGGTTACATAAATGTTTGTCCTTAGCAATAAAATAATGTAGAACTCTGAAGACAGTTAAAAAAACAAAAATCAAATTTACGCGAAGAAGTGCAAGTCCTCATGTACACAGTGTAGTTCCACAGTCCTATGTGTGCAGGAGAAAGCACAGACCAACAGATTGCTTACTCTATGAAGTCACATGGAAGAGAACATTGTGGGCCTGCATTTTACATATTTAAAGGGGTTGTCTGTGAAATACTTTTTTTGTTTGCCTTTTAAATCCACCTCCCCAGGTCCAGTGCTGACTCTTTGTTCCAGTTTCTGTTCACTGCATGCATTAGGGATGTTATAACAGTGTTCGCTCAAAGCTGAGCAATCTGGAGAGGAAAGAGATAAGACAGCCTAATAATGATGTTAAAGATCCCCATAACACATGTGCCTGTGTGAGCAGGTTGCGGGATGCAGTAACGGACAGGAGACAGAGTAAGAGTTAACTTGGTTTAGTGGAACAGGAGTTTACTCCACGCAGGGAGGCAATCGGTTAAACAGGGGAATTAACAGTTGGTATACGGGATGCGGCAAAGTATATAATAGAGATAACAACAGTTCTCCAGGGTTAACTTATCAGTCTGATGGCTTCCTGACTGAAGAGTCCACAATAGGTATGGTGGCGCCAACATGGTGAGTGCGGGATGGATCCAGTGTCGTCCTGTAGGTGTCCTGAGTTGAATCCCGATGGCAGTGGCTTGTCTGTTAGGAGGTGAAGCACAAGAAGAGTCCGGGGGCGGTTACCTTCTCGGCTCTATGCTTGGAACCATTGAGCTGTGCTACAGGTTCCCCAGGGGGCAGACTTAGAGACTGGGACAGGAAGGAAGCCGGGCAAAGAGCGGGAAAGGGGCGCGTGCAAAGAGCAGATCAGCGTGAGCAGCGGTCAGAGGAGGGTGCAGCTGCGCTCCGGGAAAGAGAGCTCCCGGTCAGAGGACAAATACAGGGAGATTGCCCAGAAAGACTGCATCTTGTGAGTACATGAAAGTGGACTCTGTGCTGTGACTGGAGAGGGGCGCTTTGAGACCCATGCAAAGACATTGACCCGTGCAGAGACAGTGACCCCCTGGTACCCACGGTATCAGTACAGAGACTGTGACCCCTGGTACCCACGGTATCAGTGCAGAGCCCCTGATTCCTGGTGAGAGACTTAATAATAGACTGACCATCGTTTTCCTGGGATTGGCTGTGCTGTAAAAGCTAAATACTCAGAGCCTGTGCATATCACATTAACTCCCGAAACCCCAGGCAGCGGGCTCCTAGAGACTACTCAGCCCACGGACAACAGACAGACGACAAATGCCGCTGTTTCTCGGCGCCTACGTTGGAGAAGACGACCCTTCAAGCAAGTCCTCATCAGACTGATAAGTGTTTTTCTCTCAAGAAATCCTGCTTTCTTCTGTTACACTGTTTGACTCTCATATTTTTACACTGTTTTATTGTTAGTTATATTCTACTGCTTCCTCCCTGCGAGGAGAACCTGATTCCTGTTATTAAACCCCTCAACTGTTGGTCTGTCTGTTCCGTTGTGACACACTCAGTACCTGCATACTATTACATGTCCTCAGCGTCTTTAACGAGTTCCTTGGTCCGGGGTTTGCTGCGCAGGGTGCAGCACAGTCCACAACACTAAAGGAGCCTAACGTGGCTCGACAGATGTATACAAAGGAGTCAGAGCACAGTTGTCGGTGAGTCATCCGCTCCTTCCTAAGCGGTGCGTGCACGTTACCCCTGGGCAGGGAGCATCTGGCACCTCACGTCGCAGGAGCCAGCGGGCACATGGCAAGATTCTGGTCACAGTCTTTGTGAGATACCACAGGGAAGAACGCGCGCGGGCCTGCGCTATTTCAGTGTTCAGTAGTCGGATCACCCTCTTGTCCCTGCCGCGCGCTGTCTCTTCCTGCCAAGTCTGCTCACGCGTGCTCTCAGGCTTTTATCTATTAGCCACGCCCCCTGATCTGTCGTGCAAAGATCGGTCCGGGTCTCTAAGTTTTCCCCCGGACAACAGAGGAGTAAGCCCCTACAGTTCCGTACCCGGCACAAGACAGGTACCCTCAGTCTGGTCCTTCTTCTTACACCTACCTGCAGCTTAGAGGGAAAGTGGTGATCACTACAGCGCACATCACATGCACTTATGTTGCAGAGCAGAATGTCAATCAAGCAACATGGGTGTGATAGACTATTCCCAGCCCCCGTACCGCCTGGTGACTGGGAACCAGCAGCTGCAACATAACTTCATTTTCTCCCTGCAGCCAGACTTCGGAGTATATTTATGTGGTAGTTTATTTCTCCTACAGGTTCCCTTTAAAGCCATTTTCATACATCTGTGTATAAAGTTCTGCGTACAGAGCGTGATATAAGGATGGGCTGCAGGCTTCCTGACACGAGCCCCACATTCTCATAGTTATATATGGGGCTGTTGAGTTTGGGTCAGGAGAGCGAACGTCGATCCGTACTTCACAGTCCATACTCGGACCATGATGTGCAGTTGTGTGAAACGAGCATTAGGGCTCATACGGACGTCTGTGCAAATCTTACCGCAATGCATGGACTGGCTGTGGGTCTCCTAACCTGAAGGTAACAGCCTCACAGATATATATGACGCACTCGGGTCCAGAGACCTATGGCCGGTCCGAGATCAGACCGAGATCCACAGACATCTAGTGATGGGCGAACGTGCTCGCCGCTCAGATAACGTCTTACCTGAGCACGCTCGGGTGTTAGCTGAGCATCTAGGAGTGCTCATATATTATGCTCAAGACCCTGCGGCTGCATAATTTGCGGCTGTTAGACAGCCTCAACACGCGTGGCGATTGCCTGTTTGTTAGACCTCCTCCACATGTGCGGGGATTCCCTAACAGCTACAATTCACGCAGCTGCAGGGACTCGGACATAATATACAAGCACTCCTAGCTGCTCAGCTAACACCCGAGCGTGGTCCGGTAACACGTTACCCAAGGACTACAGGCGTCTGCATGAACTTTAAGGTTGAGAAGACAGATTCATCAAGGTTATCCTATATTGCGTATTGCCCCATATTACTGGAAAAATTCCTTCCAAACTTCAAGTATGACATGTAATCCTGTAATATTATAGTGTCATCCACTTCTGGGCGACGTCCTGGAGCAGAGAACGGTAAGTATTTGAGCATCTGGTCTGAAGGTTAGAGTTTGGGGTCTGCAAACAGAATGTTCTAGTGAGTCCTGAATTAATTTTGGGGTTTGGTGATGGGAATTATAACTATTTTTTTTATTTAAATGCCAGATGATTAGGCATTTTCTATATGGGTGAGACATAGGGCCCACAAACTTTAGATGTTCACCACTGTTACCAAAAGTCATATTTATTAAGTACACAACATTAAAAAGCATTAAACTAGGAAAAAGGTTCTACAGAAAAAAGTTCCGATGATACAAATATATTAGATGCACAGATGGAGCTGTAGCAAATGCCTAATTCCCTGTAACCTACGAGACAGATTTCATAGTATAATTGCCTAGGGAGATATTCCCCTATACTGGCAACTCTGCTCAGAAGCAAATGTAAGTGGTCATCTATATAATCGTCTAAGGGGTACTTCCGTCTGTCTGTTTGTCTGTCTGTAACAGAAATTCCGCGTCGCTGATTGGTCGCGGCCGGCAGGCCGAGACCAATCAGCGAGATTGTGGCGGGATTTAAACACCGCTTCACTTTTTACTATTGATGCTGCCTATGCACTGCACTGCTCAGTGTCTGGGAATAACGAGAACTATAATTCCCAGGAAGCATCGTTGGGTACAGCCGGGACCAGCAGCTTGGAAAGCATCACCAAACAGCGCGCCGTAGGACATTATTGCAAGAAAGCTTGGCTGAGTAGATTACACAAGAAGGAAAACACACAGCAAGTCAGCAGGATCTAGGAGCAACATGGCAGATGTGACAACCTACATGGTGAGCTGCAGCATGTGCTACATGTTCACAGATCGACCAGAAGAAGAATCCAATTTCACCTGTCAGAAGTGTAGACTAGTGGCCCTTTTAGAAGAAAAGGTGCGGGGTCTGGAAGAAAGAATAGCAACTTTGAAACTCATCAAAGAGAATGAAGACTTCCTAGACAGAACAGAAGCATCTCTACTGGTCACAGAAGGTGAAAAAAGTGTCAGAGAACCTCCAAAAGCAGATGAGTGGAAGCATGTGACCAAAAGAAGCAAGAAGACCATGGAGAAATCACCAACCACACAACTGAAGAACCGATATCAAATCTTTGTAGAGGATGAAGATGGCACACCTAAGGATGAAGCAATACCAGCAAGCAAAAAAGAAAAGGGCACACAGCAACAAGTGACAGCAAAAAGTACAGCCAAGAAGCAATGAAGAGTGGTGGTGGTGGGAGACTCACTACTGAGAGGCACAGAAGCAGCCATCTGCAGACCAGACATAACCGCAAGAGAAGTATGCTGCCTTCCAGGTGCGATGATCAAGGATGTGACCGATAGGATACCAAAGCTCTTCAGCTCCAAGGACGTCCACCCATTTCCTCTGATACATGTTGGCACCAATGACACGGCAAGGAAGGACCTACCGACAATCTGCAAGGACTTTGAAGAGTTGGGGAAGAAAGTAAAGGAACTTGATGCACAGGTAGTTTTTTCTTCTATCCTTCCAGTAGACGGGCATGGCACCAGGAGATGGAACAGGATCCTTGATGCAAACAACTGGCTAAGACGATGGTGCAGACAACAAGGATTTGGATTCCTGGACCACGGTGTGAATTACTGGTATGATGGACTCCTCGCCAGAGACGGACTACACCTCAACAAACCTGGAAAACACACATTCGCCAGAAGACTCGCTACACTCATCAGGAGGGCGTTAAACTAGAAGAAGAGGGGACGGGAAGAAAAACATTAGACTCAAACAAAGACGACCCAGGAAAACATACTCAGAAGGGAGGTAAGAACATTTCTAAAACAATCCACAGTGAGGAGATTGGAACAAAACAAAATCCTCTAAACTGCATGCTCGCAAACGCCAGAAGCCTGACAAACAAGATGGAAGAACTAGAAGCAGAAATATCTACAGGTAACTTTGACATAGTGGGAATAACCGAGACATGGTTAGATGAAAGCTATGACTGGGCAGTTAACTTACAGGGTTACAGTCTGTTTAGAAAGGATCGTAAAAATCGGAGAGGAGGAGGGGTTTGTCTCTATGTAAAGTCTTGTCTAAAGTCCACTTTAACCCCTTTCTGACCTCGGACGGGATAGTACGTCCGAGGTCAGATCCCCTGCTTTGATGCAGGGCTCCGCGGTGAGCCCGCATCAAAGCCGGGACATGTCAGCTGTTTTGAACAGCTGACATGTGCCCGTAATGGGCGCGGGCAGAATCGCAATCTGCCCGCACCTATTAACTAGTTAAATGCCGCTGTCAAACGCAGACAGCGGCATTTAACTACCGCTTCCGGCCGGGCGGCCGGAAATGACGTCATCGCCGACCCCCGTCACATGATCGGGGGTCGGCGACGCGTCAGGATGGTAACCATAGAGGTCCTAGAGACCTTTATGGTTACTGATCACCGGTGGCTGTGAGCGCCACCCTGTGGTCGGCGCTCACAGCACACCTCCATTTCTGCTACATAGCAGCGATCAGCAGATCGCTACTATGTAGCAGAGGCGATCCAGTTGTGCCTGCTTCTAGCCTCCCATGGAGGCTATTAAAGCATGGCAAAAGTAAAAAAAAATGTGAAAAAAAAAATAAAAAAAATATAAGTTTAAATCACCCCCCTTTCGCCCCAATCAAAATAAATCAATAAAAAAAAAAATCAAATCTACACATATTTGGCATCGCCGCGCGCAGAATCGCCCGATCTATCAATTAAAAAAAGCATTAACCTGATCGCTAAACGGCGTAGCGAGAAAAAAATTCGAAACGCCAGAATTACGTTTTTTAGGTCGCCGCGACATTGCATTAAAATGCAATAACGGGTGATTAAAAGAAAGTATCTGCACCAAAATGCTATCATTAAAAACGTCATCTCGGCACGCAAAAAATAAGCCCTCAAACGACCCCAGATCACGAAAAATGGAGACGCTACGAGTATTGGAAAATGGCGCAATTTATTTTTTTTTAGCAAAGTTTGGAATTTTTTTTCACCACTTAGATAAAAAATAACCTAGTCATGTTAGGTGTCTATGAACTCGTACTGACCTGGAGAATCAAAATGGCAGGTCAGTTTTAGCATTTAGTGAACCTAGCAAAATAGCCAAACAAAAAACCAGTGTGGGATTGCACTTTTTTTGCAATTTCACCGCACTTGGAATTTTTTTATGTCGTGTTCTAGTACACGACATGCTAAAACCAATGATGTCGTTCAAAAGTACAACTCGTCCCGCAAAAAATAAGCCCTCATATGGCCAAATTGACGGAAAAATAAAAAAGTTATGGCTCTGGGAAGGAGGGGAGTAAAAAACGAACACGGAAAAACGAAAAATCCCAAGGTCATGAAGGGGTTAAGGGAGGATATTAGCGAAGGGAATGAGGATGTCGAGTCCATATGGGTCGAAATTCATGGAGGGAAAAATGGTAACAAAATTCTCATTGGGGTCTGTTACAAACCCCCAAATATAACAGAAACCATGGAAAGTCTACTTCTAAAGCAGATAGATGAAGCTGCAACCCATAATGAGGTCCTGGTTATGGGGGACTTTAACTACCCGGATATTAACTGGTAAACAGAAACCTGTGAAACCCATAAAGGCAACAGGTTTCTGCTAATAACCAAGAAAAATTATCTTTCACAATTGGTGCAGAATCCAACCAGAGGAGCAGCACTTTTAGACCTAATACTATCTAATAGACCTGACAGAATAACAAATCTGCAGGTGGTCGGGCATCTAGGAAATAGCGACCACAATATTGTACAGTTTCACCTGTCTTTCACTAGGGGGACTTGTCAGGGAGTCACAAAAACACTGAACTTTAGGAAGGCAAAGTTTGACCAGCTTAGAGATGCCCTTAATCTGGTAGACTGGGACAATATCCTCAGAAATAAGAATACAGATAATAAATGGGAAATGTTTAAGAACATCCTAAATAGGCAGTGTAAGCGGTTTATACCTTGTGGGAATAAAAGGACTAGAAATAGGAAAAACCCAATGTGGCTAAACAAAGAAGTAAGACAGGCAATTAACAGTAAAAAGAAAGCATTTGCACTACTAAAGCAGGATGGCACCATTGAAGCTCTAAAAAACTATAGGGAGAAAAATACTTTATCTAAAAAACTAATTAAAGCTGCCAAAAAGGAAACAGAGAAGCACATTGCTAAGGAGAGTAAAACTAATCCCAAACTGTTCTTCAACTATATCAATAGTAAAAGAATAAAAACTGAAAATGTAGGCCCCTTAAAAAATAGTGAGGAAAGAATGGTTGTAGATGACGAGGAAAAAGCTAACATATTAAACACCTTCTTCTCCACGGTATTCACGGTGGAAAATGAAATGCTAGGTGAAATCCCAAGAAACAATGAAAACCCTATATTAAGGGTCACCAATCTAACCCAAGAAGAGGTGCGAAACCGGCTAACTAAGATTAAAATAGATAAATCTCCGGGTCCGGATGGCATACACCCACGAGTACTAAGAGAACTAAGTAATGTAATAGATAAACCATTATTTCTTATTTTTAGGGACTCTATAGCGACGGGGTCTGTTCCGCAGGACTGGCGCATAGCAAATGTGGTGCCAATATTCAAAAAGGGCTCTAAAAGTGAACCTGGAAATTATAGGCCAGTAAGTCTAACCTCTATTGTTGGTAAAATATTTGAAGGGTTTCTGAGGGATGTTATTCTGGATTATCTCAATGAGAATAACTGTTTAACTCCATATCAGCATGGGTTTATGAGAAATCGCTCCTGTCAAACCAATCTAATCAGTTTTTATGAAGAGGTAAGCTATAGGCTGGACCACGGTGAGTCATTGGACGTGGTATATCTCGATTTTTCCAAAGCGTTTGATACCGTGCCGCACAAGAGGTTGGTACACAAAATGAGAATGCTTGGTCTGGGGGAAAATGTGTGTAAATGGGTTAGTAACTGGCTTAGTGATAGAAAGCAGAGGGTGGTTATAAATGGTATAGTCTCTAACTGGGTCGCTGTGACCAGCGGGGTACCGCAGGGGTCAGTATTGGGACCTGTTCTCTTCAACATATTCATTAATGATCTGGTAGAAGGTTTACACAGTAAAATATCGATATTTGCAGATGATACAAAACTATGTAAAGCAGTTAATACAAGAGAAGATAGTATTCTGCTACAGATGGATCTGGATAAGTTGGAAACTTGGGCTGAAAGGTGGCAGATGAGGTTTAACAATGATAAATGTAAGGTTATACACATGGGAAGAAGGAATCAATATCACCATTACACACTGAATGGGAAACCACTGGGTAAATCTGACAGGGAGAAGGACTTGGGGATCCTAGTTAATGATAAACTTACCTGGAGCAGCCAGTGCCAGGCAGCAGCTGCCAAGGCAAACAGGATCATGGGGTGCATTAAAAGAGGTCTGGATACACATGATGAGAGCATTATACTGCCTCTGTACAAATCCCTAGTTAGACCGCACATGGAGTACTGTGTCCAGTTTTGGCCACCGGTGCTCAGGAAGGATATAATAGAACTAGAGAGAGTACAAAGGAGGGCAACAAAATTAATAAAGGGGATGGGAGAACTACAATACCCAGATAGATTAGCGAAATTAGGATTATTTAGTCTAGAAAAAAGACGACTGAGGGGCGATCTAATAACCATGTATAAGTATATAAGGGGACAATACAAATATCTCGCTGAGGATCTGTTTATACCAAGGAAGGTGACGGGCACAAGGGGGCATTCTTTGCGTCTGGAGGAGAGAAGGTTTTTGCACCAACATAGAAGAGGATTCTTTACTGTTAGGGCAGTGAGAATCTGGAATTCCTCTCCTGAGGAGGTGGTGATGGCAAGAGAGGCCTGGATGTCTTCCTGGAGCAGAACAATATTGTATCATACAATTATTAGGTTCTGTAGAAGGACGTAGATCTGGGGATTTATTATGATGGAATATATGCTGAACTGGATGGACAAATGTCTTTTTTCGGCCTTACTATGTTACTATGTTACATCGCGCGGAGTTCAGAGACGGTGGCAACTGCAGCATTACATGGCTCTTTTCTCTGCAAGAATGCATTGCAGCAATGACCCGAAATCATGTGGCGGTCTCGCGAGGAGCATCGCTAAAGCCCGGATCCGGGGGCCACCGGAAGATGAGTATATATCTTTTTTATTTTAATTGTTTTTTTAACCGGGAAATGGAGTCCACATTGCTACATACTATGTGGCCTGTGTTATATTCTTTGTGGGCTGTGTTATATACTGTGTGGGCTGAGCTATATACTACGTGGCTGTGCAATATACTATGTGCCTGTGCTAAATACTATGTGGGCTGTGCTATATACTATGTGGGCTGTGCTATATACTACGTGGCCTGTGCTATATACTATGTGGCTGTGTTATATACTACGTGGGCTGTGTTATATACTATGTGTGCTGTGCTATATACTACGTGGCTTTGCAATATACTACGTGCCTGTGCTATATACTGCGTGGGCTGTGTTATATACTGCGTGGGCTGTGTTATATACTGCGTGGACTGTGTTATATACTGCGTGGGCTGTGTTATATACTGCGTGGGCTGTGGTATATACTGCGTGGGCTGTGTTATATACTGCGTGGGCTGTGTTATATACTGCGTGGGCTGTGTTATATACTGCGTGGGCTGTGTTATATACTGCGTGGGCTGTGTTATATACTGCGTGGGCTGTGTTATATACTGCGTGGACTGTGTTATATACTGCGTGGGCTGTGTTATATACTGCGTGGGCTGTGTTATATACTGCGTGGGCTGTGCTATATGCTATGTGCCTGTGTTATATACTGTGTGGGCTGTATTATATACTACGTGGGCTGTGTTATATACTACGTGGCCTGTGCTGTACACTACGTGGGCTGTGCTATATACTACGTGGGCTGTGCAATATATTACGTTCCTGTGCTATATACTACGTGCCTGTGTTATATACTGCGTGGGCTGTATTATATACTGCATGGGCTGTATTATATACTGCGCAGGCTGTGTTATATACTGTGTGGGCTGACCTATAGACTACGTGGCTGTGCAATATACTACATGCCTGTGCTATATACTACATGGCTGTGTTATATACTGCGTGGGCTGTGTGATATACTGGCTGGGCTGTGTTATATACTGCGTGGGCTGTGCTATATACTATGTGCCTGTGTTATATACTGTGGGGGCTGTATTATATACTACTGTACATGGCCTGTGCTATATACTACATGGCCTGTGCTGTATACTACGTGGGGTGTGCTATATACTATGTGGGCTGTGCTATATACTACGTGGGCTGTGCTATATACTACGTGGGCTGTATTATATGCTACATGGCCTATGCTGTATACTACGTGGGCTGTGCTATATACTACGTGGGCTGTGCAATATACTACGTGCCTGTGTTATATACTACGTGGCTATGCTATATACTCTGTGGCTGTGTTATATACTAAGTGGCTGTGCATTCTAGAATACTGATGCATTAGAACTGGGCTACCATGTAGTCATATTATAAGTCCCCAGTATTGTTTGCCCCATATAATGAAAATCCTAAATCCATCTCCCCTTAGTGGGGTAACTGCTGTACTGCAGGAATAGCGGCCTCCTACTAAAGTCAATTTATAAATACGAATGTTGCTTCACAAACCGGTATTGTCCAATCAGAGCTCATGACAGTGACTGAAACAGAATGCTGCTGGGGAATAAAGTTAATTTTCTTTCGGTTAAGAGGGGGGTGCCGGGCAGGTTAATAATGCTATTAACCTGTAGATTAACCCCATATCTGCAGGTTAATAGCCTTTTTATGTCAGGTTCCCTTTAAAAGCAGGTGTAGAAGAGAGAATTGGGCTGACCATGCTAACCACACTCCGTGTCAGCATAGTGTGAGCTGATTCTCTTGGATGAGGACAAGATGGAGATAAAAATGTCTCAGTCGTCTCCATGTATGAGGCTACGTTCAGACTAGCGTTGTGCACCGCTGCGTCGGCGACGCAACGCACAACGCACGCAAAAACGCGGCAAAATGCACGCAAAAACGCTGCGTTTTGCGACGCGTGCGTCGTTTTTTGCCGAAAATCGGACGCAAGAAAAATGCAACTTGTTGCGTTTTCTTGGTCCGACGCTTGCGGCAAAAAAGACGCATGCGTCGCAAAACGCAACAAACAAAAACGCATGCGTCCCCCATGTTAAACATAGGGGCGCATGACGCGTGCGTCGCCGCTGCGTCGCCCGACGCTAACCCGACGCACACTAGCACAACGCTAGTCTGAACGTAGCCTTAGTGCATGGAAATCGGACTGCGCTCAGATGTCATCCGAGTGCAACCCAATGTTTTCCATGCACTCATTGACTTGCATGACTGAGTGTGATCCGACGACTATCAGGGCAAACTCTGCATGCTGTGATTTTTTTTTTTCATTGGACCGGCTCAGTCTGAGGAAAAATTCTAACATGTGCACGGCCCCAAAGACTAAGCTTGGACCTGGGGTGAGATCTGATGTGCACGAACCGTTATCTGCAGCTGCTGGATGCGGGCCACTCTTCTATTTGTTGTACAGTACACTTTTCATGCATTATAACGTACGTCAATATACTTCCACTCCACTAGAGGGCACCAGTTTATTCTCTTACACAGAGTTCAGACCAATTTTTTTTCCCAACAGCCAGCTCTTTCAAGAGTACTGGTTTGATTGATTTCTTATATGTCCAATAGGAAGCGCAGCAAGAAAACGTCATATCCAATCAGCATCGTAGTTGCGGATTTCTAGCTTGTTGATTGGTCGATGTGGCTTGATATAAAAGCGCAGTTTTCGGCGCACGCTCCCTCTTACTTCCCGAAGCCCTCGTGTGAGGTATGTGCGGCCTACATGTATCGGGCGGCTTTGCGGAGTTACACGTCCTCCATTCATTGCTCAGCACCCTGCGATAGGAAACACACGTAGAAGCCTTAGGGCCTGACCGGCCAGGACCGCAGCTGCTGTCCCTGCGCGCCGTGTGCAGTGCGGTCCGGCACCCGGGCTCTAGTTATAGGTAAAACGCATGTGCCCTGTGCCCATGACTTGCGTTACTCGCCCGTTTGTGTGGCTGTACAGGGGTTGTCCACCTTTGGGGATTTTTTTGTCTATAAATCTAAATAAATGCATGTAATTGGGGCTAAAATTAACCCTTTATACTCTTGCACTGCAGTCTCCTATAGTCTGTGCTGCACTGGTCATTGCTGGCTGCAGAATCAGTTAAAGGGGTGGTCCATATACTAGACAACCCCTTTGGAAATGAAGTGGTCCCCTTTTAATATAAAAATAAGCTCTCTGGCGCGGTGCTAGTAATGATGGCACCAGGGCTGGTGTGGCATCGTGCCTAGTGAGTGCTGCAGCCAATGGGCGGCTATAGACTGCACTCGTGAAGCGTAACTGTCACGCCAGCCCAGGTGCCATCATCACTGGGACAGTGCAGGACACAAAGAGTTATCTGTACATTTACAAGGGGCACGGTTTATTTTAAAAAGGTTCAGGTAGCGGCCACTCCCTTTAACTGAGAATCCATCAGTTTGCTCACCACGAGGGTCTCACAAATGAGTTTACTTTACATGACTTCTGACCAAGGACCACATGAAATTAGGCTAGGTTCACGTTGCGTTAGGGCATTCCGTTTAGCGCATACGCTAGCGGATTGCGCTAACGCAATGTCGCAAAAGGGATCACGTTTGGCTTTCGGGTATCTGCGCTAGAGAGGAACGGACCTCGGACGCTGCAAACAGCGTCCGAGGTCCGTCCAAAACTAACGGGACATCGCTAGCGCATGCCAAAAATGGCATGCGCTAGAGATCCGTTAGCACATTGCAGTCAATGGGTGCGCTAATGGATCCGATACATAGCGTTAATTGCGACCATTGCCCCATGTAACGGAGTCCGCTAGCGGACACCCATTAACGCAATGTGAACCTAGCCTTAGAATGTGCAAGGAAAGAAGGAGCCAAACCGTGCAACATTCTTAATGAAACCCAACTGCATCACAAGTGATTTTAAAAAATTTTTTAGCCCCAATTGCATGCAGAGCAGTAAAGAGAAAAAATGTCCCCAATATAAGGCGACCCCATTACCGCTGCAGCCAGTGTTTGTTCCTGCGTCTAATGCTCTTCCTACAGCATCAGGTATCGTGCCTGATGTAATACAGTACACCGAGTGGTCAGTATGTCAGCACATGTAATACAGTACACCGTGTGGTCAGTATGTCAGCACATGTAATACAGTACACCGTGTGGTCAGTATGTCAGCACATGTAATACAGTACACCGTGTGGTCAGTATGTCAGCACATGTAATACAGTACACCGTGTGGTCAGTATGTCAGCACATGTAATACAGTACACCGTGTGGTCAGTATGTCAGCACATGTAATACAGTACACCGTGTGGTCAGCATGGCGGCACATGTAATACAGTACACCGTGTGGTCAGCATGGCGGCACATGTAATACAGTACACCGTGTGGTCAGCATGGCGGCACATGTAATACAGTACACCGTGTGGTCAGCATGGCGGCACATGTAATACAGTACACCGTGTGGTCAGTATGGCGGCACATGTAATACAGTACACCGTGTGGTCAGTATGGCGGCACATGTAATACAGTACACCATGTGGTCAGCATGGCGGCACATGCAATACAGTACACCGTGTGGTCAGTATGGCGGCACATGTAATACAGTACACCGTGTGGTCAGTATGGCGGCACATGTAATACAGTACACCGTGTGGTCAGCATGGCGGCACATGTAATACAGTACACCGTGTGGTCAGCATGGCGGCACATGTAATGCAGTACACCGTGTGGTCAGTATGGCGGCACATCTCCCTGTCGTCCTGTAGATGACGCAAGGGCCCCATAGTGCTTCTCTGCACTGTGTAAGCGCCGGCCGGAAAGCAGAGCACAGCGGTGACGTCACCGCTGTGCTTTTCCGGCTGGCGCTCAGTCAGTGCAGAGAAGCACAGCGCCGGGGGACAGACAGCTGAAGGTAAGTATGTAGTGTTTGTTTTTTTACCTTTACGCTGGTAACCAGGGTAAACATCGGGTTACTAAGCGCGGCCCTGCGCTTAGTAACCCGATGTTTACCCGGGGACCTCGGCATCGTTGGTCGCTGGAGAGCTGTCTGTGTGACAGCTCTCCAGCGACCACACAGCGACGCTGCAGCGATTGGCATCGTTGTCTAGATCGCTGCAGCGTCGCTAAATGTGACGGTACCTGTACTTTTCCTACATGTTGCTGCTGATTGATCCTGCAGATCAGACACAAGGTCATACCGCTGTTTGCAGATGCTTTGCAGTTTTCAGTCTTTCATACAGTCACTGTATGGACGTTTATAGTGTACAGAAGATGGCAGGAGTGTTCTACCAAGTACTCTCATTCTTGCCAATCTGTCTAAATCTAGCTAAATTATCCTTTCTTGCTTTCACAGGATCATCAGGTCTTTAAACCCTTTTTGTGGCAATCCTTGGAAGCACTAACAAGATGCCCAGGGAAGACAGGTCTACGTGGAAGTCCAACTATTTTTTGAAAATCATCGTAAGTGTTTTATTTTAATAAATGTATATTCTTTTCTGCTGGTTCAGATTGTTGTTGATGATTGTCTGTAACATAGTTGCTAAAAGGGGACTTGTTATCTGATTCATACTCCCCTAACCACTTGGTGCATAAATTGGACACCAGCTCCATTATTGTAGACCTGTACGGTGTATGGTTCACATACAATGTTTGAGAGAACATATTTGTGTTACTCGCTTTATGTAGCGCCATTAATTCCACAGCGCTTTACAGACATACTTTTAAATCTGTTGTCTGTTAAAAAAAAAAAAATACATATACTTTACACTAACAGCACAAGAACATTTTATTTAAACACATCCAATTGTGGAAGTTATTTCAAGATCTGTTGAATTTAAATTAACTTTTCTTCGTAGGAATACCCCTTTAAGGAGAAAATGAAATGATCCTGGATGACCCCTTTAACCCTGCTGTTCTGTTTAGATTTCACATACACTTGTACTGTTCCCGGTCATTTTTGACCGTCCTTATAAAATAATCATTTTTAGCTAATCTAAGTGGTTTTTTTAAACAGTTTTTGCACTATTATATTGCTTGTGAAGATGGTTGTTCAAATACCAGAAAAAAAAAATAAATACAAAGCTTGTTTTATATTTTTTTTATATCCAAAAGGGAACATGGTATTTTTTCGATTTTTGTAAAAATTGATTATTTTTGCAGATAAAAAAAAAATCTTGATCTAAATGTTAACTATAAGTAATAATATCAAACATTATGTAGATATACTTTTTTCAAAGGCAAAAAAAAGCTTTTTTCTCTATAAAATGGCAAAAAACGTTGTTTTTTATACACTTATACTGTTCCCGGTCATTTTTGACCGGACCTAACATCCTCGTCTGTATCGGAGTCATTTATAAACTCCTCCAATTCAGCTTGGGTGAAGTGTCTTCTTCTCATGCTGTAAGGCATCACTGTTGAATGAAAAAATAAAATATATCCATAAACAATGAATGAAAAAAAAAATCAAAACAATTTCGCAACAATACACACAATAACGTCCCGTCACACATTGAGATATGCCCTGTGATTATGGTGCTGGAGCGTCGCAAACAAAAATGAGGCATGCACTCATTCTATCACAGCAGTGAGAATATGTACTCATAAGCAGACATTGAGTCTACACAACCCTAATGCTAACCCCCTATCATCCATTCTATCACAGCAGTGAGAATATGTACTCATAAGCAGACATTGAGTCTACACAACCCTAATGCTAACCCACTATCATCCATTTTATCACAGCAGTGAGAATATTGAATAATTTTAGAATAAAAGAATAATTTATCTGTAACATACCTGTAAAAATGGGACTTCAGAGCTCTGACGTCTGAACCTCTGCTCACTCTGTGTTGTCTCCAGCTGAACTGAAACTCTACACTGCTATGTTATCTGTCTACAGATAAGATCAGAGCAGACACCACCCTGCAGCAGGAAAAAGCTCACAGTACAACACTTTAGGTGAATTCTGCTTAGGACAGCATTGCACAGTGTAATACTGTACAACCAGCAAACACATGGAAAATCAGAAAATCATGATTTACAATATGAAATGTTGACAACTGAATGGAACTAGATCTATATGAACAGCAGGGTAAATAAAAACCAGTGAAATAAATTGCGCATAGCTATACTGGAAGCGAATCCGTCGGCTGTATCGCAACTTGAAAATGTTGGTATGTGTAAATCTTTTCTGACCAAAAGTAGTCAGATACATTGATAAATAGTAGTAGATGCAATATATAGTTCAAAATGAGGTGATAGCACCTTTATTTTTGTCAAAAATTGTCTGGAGAGCTGAATAAAGGCCTATCGGTCATTTTTGACCGAACAGTACAAGTGTAAAAAAAATTGTACCAAATAAAGTAAACAAAAATTAAAAAAAAAAAAAAAATTCCCACAGAGAGTACTCCCCTAATGACGAAAATTCAGGGAGCCTCAAGTCTCAGAATCACACGCTGAATTTTTATAACATTATAGTATTTCAAAAACGGTCATTTTTGACCTAACAGAACAGCAGGGTTAAGTTTCATTCAGTGGAAGTTCTGTTGACTGCTGATAGAGCAATGCTCTATCCACCTTGTATTATTCAGTGATAGCACCCAGCAGGGATCTCTGATCATTGTGACCTGTATGAATACTTTGAATTGAATGAGCCAATCTGCTCAACCCAAGTTTTCCAGATTTTATACAGATGTATTTCTATTCTTGCAGCAACTGCTGGATGATTATCCAAAATGCTTTATCGTGATGGCGGACAATGTTGGCTCAAAGCAAATGCAACAGATCCGTATGTCCCTGCGAGGGAAAGCTGTTGTGCTGATGGGAAAGAACACCATGATGCGCAAGGCTATCCGTGGCCACTTGGAAAATAACTCTGCCCTGGAGAAGTGAGTTGTTTTACTTTTTATGGACTGTTATTGTCTCCTTCAAACTACCTTATATACTAGAGTATGAGCCGACGTGAGTATAAGCCGAGGCACCTAATTTCTCCTAAAAAAACCCTGGGAAAACTTATTGACTTGAGTATAAGCCTGGTATGCATTGTCCTCTCATCCCTATCCTGGTATGCATGGTTCTTCATCCTTATCCTGGTATGCATTGTCCTCTCATCCCTATCCTGGTATGCATGGTTCCTCATCCTTATCCTGGTATGCATTGTCCTCTCATCCCTATCCTGGTATGCATGGTTCCTCATCCTTATCCTGGTATGCAAGGCTCCTCATCCCTATCTTTGTATGATTGGCCCCATCCCTATCCTTGAATGAATGGCTCCATCCTTATCCATGTATGCATGACCCCATCCCTATCCTGGTATGCATGGCTTCCCATCCCTATACGAATGGCTCCTCATCCCTGTCCTTGTCTGCATGGCTCCTCCTCCCTATCCTTGTATGATTGGCCCCATCCCTATCCTTGAATGCATGGCTCCATCCTTATCCATGTATGCATGACCCCATCCTTATCCTGGTATGATTGGCCCCCATAAAAAAAAGCCATTACACTTACCTTCCTGCACTCCATCGCACCATCTTGTTCCTGTGTCAGCAGCTGCTTTATGCTTGTAAGCAGTGCATGGCAGGGACGTCATGTGCTGCTCACAAGCTGAGCACAGCTGCCAGTATACTCACTGCTCCCCACCTGAAACTGCATAGAGGGCAGCGAGTATTAAGTAGTGTGCACAGTGTCAGCTGCCTGGTGGTCATATATTCCGCTACTTAAGAGAAATGAATATTCACCTCTCTCCACACCCATGGGAGTGGAGAAAGGTGAATATTTCTTTTAAGTAGCATCACACGTGACCGCCCGGTAGCTGCAAGAGCCAGCGGCTGACACTGCCTGCTATTACAGAGAAATGAATATTCATTGCCAGTGCAGTGAATATTCATTTATCTTTAGCAGTGGGCACAGGAGTTAGTAGCAGCAGTCATCTCCTGCCTCTGTGACCCGCTGCTCCCCCTCCATGTTCTGAACACCTCACTCGAGTATAAGGGGGCGTTTTCAGCACAAAAAATGTACTTAAGAACTCTGCTTATACTCAAGTATATACAATATTAATTTGTAATATGTTTTTCAGGCTTCTGCCTCACATCAAGGGAAATGTAGGATTTGTTTTCACCAAGGAAGATCTCACAGAAGTGCGGGATATGTTACTTGCCAACAAGGTAAACTAAACCACAGATGGGGCACAGGCACAAATAGAATATAGCTTTATAGGCGATCTTTGAGTTTTATACTATACACTAATACTGAACATTTGTAGGTTCCCGCTTCTGCTCGTGCTGGAGCTATTGCACCTTGCGATGTCACAGTGCCTGCCCAGAATACTGGTTTGGGCCCTGAGAAGACATCCTTCTTCCAGGCTTTGGGAATCACTACTAAAATCTCTAGAGGAACTATTGAAATTCTGGTAAGTGATTGTCTTGCAGCCAAACTTCCATGAAGGCTCAGACTAGTTTATGCTGTAGGTTACAATTTTGGGACGTATTAACAGAAGCATACAGTCTAGATCATGTGAAGTCATTATTGCCCTCTACTCCTCCTTGGTCACTCCTCATCTGGAATACTGTGTCCAGTTCTGGGCACCACATTTAAAAAAAAAAAAAAAAACATTGAAAAACTGGAGCTAGTAAGGCTATATTCACACTTTGCGGATTTTGCTGCGGATCCGCAGCGGATTTGACCGCTGCGGATCCGCAGCAGTTTCCCATGAGTTTACATTTCAATGTAAACCTATGGGAAACAAAAAACGCTGTGCACATGCTGCAGAAAAATCCGCGCGGAAACGCTGCGGATTACATTCCGCAGCATGTCACTTCTTTTCTGCGGATTTTCAGCTGCTCCAATAGAAAACTGCAGTTGAAAATCCGCAGAAGAAAACGCAGTAAAAACCGCGATAAATCCGCAGTAAAAACCGCGATGGGTTTTCACTGCGGATTTTGCAATTCCACTGCGGAAAAATCCGCAGTGGAATCTGCAAAGTGTGCACATAGCCTAAAGAGAAGAGCAACCTGAATGGTGACCGGTCTGCAAACCATGTCCTATGAGGAATGGTTACAGGATTTAGGAATGTTTAGCTTGGGAAAAAAGAGTGAGAGGAGACTTAAAGGGAACCTGTCACCCCGAAAATCGCGGGTGAGGTAATCCCACCGGCATCAGGGGCTTATCTACAGCATTCTGTAATGCTGTAGATAAGCCCCCGCTGTTACCTGAAAAAGGAGAAAAAGACGTTATATTATACTCACCCAGGGGCGGTCCCGCTGCTGGTCAGGTCAGATGGGCGTCTCCGGTCCGCTGCGGTGCCTCATATCTTCTTTCCATGACGTCCTCTTCTGATCTTCAGCTCCGGCGCAGGCGTACTTTGCTCTGCCCTGTTGAGGGCAGACAAAGCACTGCAGTGCGCAGGCGCCGGGCCTCTGACCTTTCCGGCGCCTGCGCACAGCAGTACTATCCTCTGCCCTCAACAGGGCAGAGCAAAGTACGCCTGCGCCGGAGCCGTGGCTGAAGATCAGAAGAGGACGTCATGGAAAGAAGATGGGAGGCGCCGCAGCGGACCAGAGACGCCCATCCGACCTGACCAGCAGCGGGACCGCCCCTGGGTGAGTATAACGTCTTTTTCTCCTTTTTTCAGGTAACATCGGGGGCTTATCTACAGCATTACAGAATGCTGTAGATAAGCCCCTGATGCCGGTGGGCTTACCTCACCCGCGGGGTGACAGGTTCCCTTTAATAGCTGTGTACAAATATCTCAAGGGCTGTCACATTGTAGAAGGATCATCTTTATTCTCATTTGCACAAGGAACGACTAGAAGCAATGGGATGAAACTGAATGGGAGGAGACACAGATTAGATATAAGAAAAAACTTTGACAGTGAGGGTTATCAATGAGTGGAGCAGGCTGCCACGAGAGGTGGTGATAAAGTCTGAGGCCAGACAGAAATCTGTGTGGGACGATTTAGTGAATCCTGCAATGAGCAGGGGGTTGGACCAGATGACCCACGAGGTCCCTTCCAACCCTAACATTCTATGATTATATTGGGGTGTCCATTTCCTAAGTGCAGTAACCTTTCTCCGCAGAGTGATGTACAGCTGATCAAGACTGGAGATAAAGTAGGTGCCAGCGAAGCCACCCTGCTGAACATGTTGAACATTTCTCCATTCTCCTTTGGTTTGATCATCCAACAAGTCTATGACAACGGAAGCATCTACAGCCCGGAAGTCTTGGATATCACAGAAGATGCCCTGAGAACTCGCTTTTTGGAGGTATATTACTGATGCGGGTGACATGCCCACTTATATTTACCACCTGCATGTCACTTGAAGGAGCAACCAATCTGTCCTTTGTTTAGGGTGTGCGCAATGTGGCCAGCGTTTGCCTGCAGATTGGGTATCCCACTATTGCCTCTGTACCTCATTCCGTAATCAATGGATACAAGCGAGTTCTGGCTGTTGCAGTGGAGACCGACTACAGCTTCCCATTGGCAGATAAGGTAATGATTAGGGGGTGTCTTGCATAGTAACGGAGGAGATAAAATCCTGACTGTGGTGAACAGATTTGCCTGATGTGCTTCAGTTAGGAACCAATAATCTTGGTCTGCTTCATAGTATCACAGGGTGTTGGTCTTTACTGGATGTTCTCTCTTCCAGGTCAAGGCTTTCTTGGCAGATCCTTCTGCTTTTGCAGTTGCTGCTCCTGTTGTGGAGGCGGCTTCAACTCCTGCTGCTGCGCCTGCTAAGGAGGAGACTAAAGAAGAGTCTGAGGAGTCTGATGACGATATGGGATTTGGACTCTTTGACTAAGATATGCCATCAAATTACATCAATAAAATTCCATTCAAATAATACCTGGTGTCTTGTGATATTTTTTTATGGAAGTTGTGCACTGTGCTAACAGTAGACTGATCCAAACTGATTAGATGGCACTACCAGTCTCCCATCATGTTCACATGACACAATATGGGGTGGTATATAAAACTACATATTATTTAGTCCTGCCCATACAATCTATAATGCACAGGGAATGGATAGAAAAGGTCAGGGAAAGGACTAGGAATGCATAGTGATATGCAAGACAAAGTTCCCATGGATAAGACTTGTCTGTAACATTGATTCCTGCTTCCCCTTCAGTTACCAGGTGGTGGCGCACCTTCATTGCAGGCAACCATGCAGCATGCCTATTTACACTTAAAGGAATGTAATGATTTCTTTCACAGTCCTGTCTTCTGATAATTCTGCCATTACTTTGACTGCAGACTTCTAAAGCCTAGCAGTGTTCGGTGTGCACGCTGTCAGAATTCGGCAGCATTGCCAGTGAGAGTGGGTAGTCAGGTTAGTGTGTGAATTTTGGGTCACATTCTGACTGACTGGCTTCTTTCAATACAAGTGAATTGAGAAAAACCAGGCACATGTAGTCAACACATGATCACTAATTTGCAGTCACGTGACATTGCCAGTGAGAGCGGACTATCGGTGAATCCTGAGAGCCAGCATACCAGAATCCACCTGAAGCAACACCCCATAAGATGAACATGATGCACAGCAGTGACAAAATTACATTATTGGTCATATCTTTGTCACTTAACTGCTGTTTTGAAAACTGAAGAAGTGACATACTCATTCTTCAGGCATCTTTTGATTGGAAGCCACCACTCTTCTTCCAAGCGTAGCGAAAAAGTAGTGGGTCAGTCTCCAGCTACAGCAACAGGTACTGTAAAAAAAAGTGTGACTGTATGCGCTTTACTGTGTTGGATTCGCCTGGGAAAACTTGGCAGCTGCATTAGAATCTAAAAGACACTGTGCACATAGCCTGATGGTGTACAAGGATCCTACACATGACACCGAGAGAACCTGGACTCTGCAATGTCCTGCACTGGGGCAATATAATACCTATTATTTATATAGCACTACTGATTCCATGGTGCTGTACATGAGAAGGGGTTACATACAAATTACTGATATCACTTACAGTAAGCAAACTAATACTGACAGACTGATACAGAGGGGCGAGGACCCTGCCCTTGCGGGCTTACATTCTACAGGATTATGGGGAAGGAGACAATAGGTTGAGGGTTGCAGGAGCTCCGGTGTTGGTGAGGCGGTATCTCCGGTAGTGATGAGGAGGCAGCGGGGTCAGTGCAGGCTGTAGGCTTTCCTGAAGAGGTGGGTTTTCAGGTTCCGTCTGAAGGATCCGAATGTGGTTGATAGTCGGACGTGTTGGGGCAAAGAATTCCAGAGGATGGGGGATATTCAATGCATTAGCACAATGGCTTCAAGCGAGAAGAAGCCACTATTTAATAATTTCACACATGTGAAGTGATGAATTGAGAGACCAGTAAGGGTATGTGCACACGTAGAAAGGTGCTCTGCAGATTTTTCCGCTGCGGATTTTAGAAATCCGCAGGTAAAAGGCACTGCCTTTTACCTGCGGATTTACCATGGTTTTTGTGCGGATTCCTATTATGGAGCAGGTGTAAACCGCAGCGGAATCTGCACAAAGAATTGACATGCTGCGGAATGTAACCCTCAGCGTTTCCGCACGTTTTTTTCCGCAGCATGGGCACTGCGGATTGCGGTTTACATTGTGCTGTAAACTCATGGAAAGCTGCTGTGGATCCGCAGCAAAATCTGAAACGTGTGCACATGTGATTGCTGCAGCGCCCACTGTTCCCCAGATAAGCATTAAGTGTGGAGTTCATTCCACTCATCTTTGGGATTGGTGGTGCTGTAGCCATCGGGCCTGCTCCAGTTACTGCCTAACCTGGGAGGAAGAATGGAGGCTCAGGACTAGTGATGGATCCCATTGACCAAACCCTTTCCCTATGTATTGTGCTGTTATTGGGCAGCTTTCTACAGTGACTGGTCAGACATGGCTGGCAGCCTCTGACAATGACCGGGCAGAGATGGCCGGCAGCCTCCGACAGTGACCGGGCAGAGATGGCCGGCAGCCTCCGACAGTGACCGGGCAGAGATGGCCGGCAGCCTCCGACAGTGACCGGGCAGAGATGGCCGGCAGCCTCCGACAGTGACCGGGCAGAGATGGCCGGCAGCCTCCGACAGTGACCGGGCAGAGATGGCCGGCAGCCTCCGACAGTGACCGGGCAGAGATGGCCGGCAGCCTCCGACAGTGACCGGGCAGAGATGGCCGGCAGCCTCCGACAGTGACCGGGCAGAGATGGCCGGCAGCCTCCGACAGTGACCGGGCAGAGATGGCCGGCAGCCTCCGACAAGTGACCGGGCAGAGATGGCCAGCAGCCTCCTACAGTGACCGGGCAGAGATGGCCGGCAGCCTCCTACAGTGATCAGGCAGCCTCCTACAGTGACCGGGCAGAGATGGCCGGCAGCCTCCTACAGTGATCAGGCAGCCTCCTACAGTGACCGGGCAGAGATGGCCGGCAGCCTCCTACAGTGACCGGGCAGAGTTGGCCGGCAGCCTCCTACAGTCACCAGGCAGAGATGGCCAGCAGCCTCCTACAGTGACCGGACAGAGATGGCCAGCAGCCTCCTACAGTGACCGGACAGAGATGGCCAGCAGCCTCCTACTGTGACCGGGCAGAGATGGCCGGCAGCCTCCTACAGTGACCGGGCAGAGTTGGCCGGCAGCCTCCTACAGTGACCGGGCAGAGATGGCCAGCAGCCTCCTACAGTGACCGGACAGAGATGGCCAGCAGCCTCCTACAGTGACCGGACAGAGATGGCGGGCAGCCTCCTACAGTGATCAGGCAGCCTCCTACAGTGACCGGGCAGAGTTGGCCGGCAGCCTCCTACAGTGACCGGGCAGAGTTGGCCGGCAGCCTCCTACAGTGACCGGGCAGAGATGGCCAGCAGCCTCCTACAGTGACCGGACAGTGATGGCCGGCAGCCTCCTACAGTGATCAGGCAGCCTCCTACAGTGACCGGGCAGAGTTGGCCAGCAGCCTCCTACAGTGACCGGACAGAGATGGCCAGCAGCCTCCTACAGTGACCGGACAGAGATGGCCGGCAGCCTCCTACAGTGACCGGGCAGAGTTGGCCGGCAGCCTCCTACAGTGACCGGGCAGAGATGGCCAGCAGCCTCCTACAGTGACCGGACAGAGATGGCCGGCAGCCTCCTACAGTGACCGGGCAGAGATGGCCGGCAGCCTCCTACAGTGACCGGGCAGAGATGGCCAGCAGCCTCCTACAGTGACCGGACAGAGATGGCCGGCAGCCTCCTACAGTGACCGGACAGAGATGGCCGGCAGCCTCCTACAGTGACCGGGCAGAGATGGCCAGCAGCCTCCTACAGTGACCGGGCAGAGATGGCCAGCGGCTTCCTACAGTGACCGGATAGTGATGGCCGGCAGCCTCCTACAGTGACCGGCAAAGTTGGCCGGCAGCCTCCTACAGTGACCGGGCAGAGATGGCCAGCAGCCTCCTACAGTGACCGGGCAGAGATGGCCGGCGGCTTCCTACAGTGACCGGATAGTGATGGCCGGCAGCCTCCTACAGTGACCGGGCAGAGTTGGCCGGCAGCCTCCTACAGTGACCGGACAGAGTTGGCCGGCAGCCTCCTACAGTGACCGGACAGAGTTGGCCGGCAGCCTCCTACAGTGACCGGGCAAAGTTGGCCGGCAGCCTCCTACAGTGACCGGGCAGAGATGGCCAGCAGCCTTCTACAGTGACCGGACAGAGATGGCCAGCAGCCTCCTACAGTGACCGGACAGAGTTGGCCGGCAGCCTCCTACAGTGACCGGACAGAGATGGCCGGCAGCCTCCTACAGTGACCGGACAGAGATGGCCGGCAGCCTCCTACAGTGACCGGACAGAGACGGCCGGCAGCCTCCTACAGTGACCGGACAGAGATGGCCGGCAGCCTCCTACAGTGACCGGGCAGAGATGGCCGGCAGCCTCCTACAGTGACCGGACAGAGTTGGCCGGCAGCCTCCTACAGTGACCGGACAGACATGACCAGCAGCCTCCTACAGTGACCGGACAGAGTTGACCGGCAGCCTCCTACAGTGACCGGGCAGAGATGGCCGGCAGCCTCCTACAGTGACCGGACAGAGATGGCCGGCGGCCTCCTACAGTGACCGGACAGAGATGGCCGGCGGCCTCCTACAGTGACCGGACAGAGATGGCCGGCAGCCTCCTACAGTGACCGGGCAGAGATGGCCGGCAGCCTCCTACAGTGACCGGACAGAGTTGGCCGGCAGCCTCCTACAGTGACCGGACAGAGATGGCCGGCAGCCTCCTACAGTGACCGGACAGAGATGGCCGGCAGCCTCCTACAGTGACCGGACAGAGATGGCCGGCAGCCTCCTACAGTGACCGGGCAGAGTTGGCCGGCAGCCTCCTACAGTGACCGGGCAGAGATGGCCAGCAGCCTCCTACAGTGACCGGGCAGAGATGGCCGGCAGCCTCCTACAGTGACCGGACAGAGATGGCCAGCAGCCTCCTACAGTGACCGGACAGAGATGGCCAGCAGCCTCCTACAGTGACCGGACAGAGTTGGCCGGCAGCCTCCTACAGTGACCGGACAGAGATGGCCAGCAGCCTCCTACAGTGACCGGACAGAGATGGCCGGCAGCCTCCTACAGTGACCGGGCAGAGTTGGCCGGCAGCCTCCTACAGTGACCGGGCAGAGATGGCCAGCAGCCTCCTACAGTGACCGGGCAGAGATGGCCAGCAGCCTCCTACAGTGACCGGACAGAGTTGGCCGGCAGCCTCGTACAGTGACCGGCAAAGTTGGCCGGCAGCCTCCTACAGTGACCGGGCAGAGATGGCCAGCAGCCTCCTACAGTGACCGGACAGAGTTGACCGGCAGCCTCCTACAGTGACCGGCAGCCTCCTACAGTGACCGGGCAGAGATGGCCGGCAGCCTCCTACAGTGACCGGACAGAGATGGCCGGCGACCTCCTACAGTGACCGGACAGAGATGGCCGGCGGCCTCCTACAGTGACCGGACAGAGATGGCCGGCAGCCTCCTACAGTGACCGGACAGAGATGGCCGGCAGCCTCCTACAGTGACCGGACAGAGTTGGCCGGCAGCCTCCTACAGTGACCGGACAGAGATGGCCAGCAGCCTCCTACAGTGACCGGACAGAGATGGCCGGCAGCCTCCTACAGTGACCGGGCAGAGTTGGCCGGCAGCCTCCTACAGTGACCGGGCAGAGATGGCCAGCAGCCTCCTATAGTGACCGGGCAGAGATGGCCAGCAGCCTCCTATAGTGACCGGGCAGAGATGGCCAGCAGCCTCCTACAGTGACCGGACAGAGTTGGCCGGCAGCCTCGTACAGTGACCGGCAAAGTTGGCCGGCAGCCTCCTACAGTGAACGGGCAGAGATGGCCAGCAGCCTCCTACAGTGACCGGGCAGAGATGGCCGGCGGCTTCCTACAGTGACCGGATAGTGATGGCCGGCAGCCTCCTACAGTGACCGGGCAGAGTTGGCCGGCAGCTTCCTACAGTGACGGGGCAGAGTTGGCCGGCAGCCTCCTACAGTGACCGGGCAGAGTTGGCCGGCAGCCTCCTACAGTGACCGGGCAGAGATGGCCAGCAGCCTCCTACAGTGACCGGACAGAGTTGGCCGGCAGCCTCCTACAGTGACCGGGCAAAGTTGGCCGGCAGCCTCCTACAGTGACCGGACAGAGTTGGCCGGCAGCCTCCTACAGTGACCGGACAGAGATGGCCGGCAGCCTCCTACAGTGACCGGACAGAGATGGCCGGCAGCCTCCTACAGTGACCGGACAGAGATGGCCGGCAGCCTCTTACAGTGACCGGGCAGAGATGGCCAGCAGCCTCCTATAGTGACCGGACAGAGTTGGCCGGCAGCCTCCTACAGTGACCGGACAGAGATGGCCAGCAGCCTCCTATAGTGACCGGACAGAGTTGGCCGGCAGCCTCCTACAGTGACCGGGCAGAGATGGCCAGCAGCCTCCTATAGTGACCGGACAGAGTTGACCGGCAGCCTCCTACAGTGACCGGCAGCCTCCTACAGTGACCGGGCAGAGATGGCCGGCGGCCTCCTTCAGTGACCGGACAGAGATGGCCGGCAGCCTCCTATAGTGACCGGACAGAGTTGGCCGGCAGCCTCCTACAGTGACCGGGCAGAGATGGCCAGCAGCCTCCTATAGTGACCGGACAGAGTTGACCGGCAGCCTCCTACAGTGACCGGGCAGAGATGGCCAGCAGCCTCCTATAGTGACCGGACAGAGTTGGCCGGCAGCCTCCTATAGTGACCGGACAGAGTTGGCCGGCAGCCTCCTACAGTGACCGGGCAGAGATGGCCAGCAGCCTCCTAAAGTGACCGGACAGAGTTGACCGGCAGCCTCCTACAGTGACCGGACAGAGATGGCCGGCGGCCTCCTACAGTGACCGGACAGAGATGGCCGGCGGCCTCCTACAGTGACCGGACAGAGATGGCCAGCAGCCTCCTACAGTGACCGGACAGAGATGGCCGGCAGCCTCCTACAGTGACCGGACAGAGATGGCCGGCAGCCTCCTACAGTGACCGGGCAGAGATGGCCAGCAGCCTCCTATAGTGACCGGACAGAGTTGGCCGGCAGCCTCCTACAGTGACCGGACAGAGATGGCCAGCAGCCTCCTATAGTGACCGGACAGAGTTGGCCGGCAGCCTCCTACAGTGACCGGGCAGAGATGGCCAGCAGCCTCCTATAGTGACCGGACAGAGTTGACCGGCAGCCTCCTACAGTGACCGGCAGCCTCCTACAGTGACCGGGCAGAGATGGCCGGCGGCCTCCTACAGTGACCGGACAGAGATGGCCGGCAGCCTCCTATAGTGACCGGACAGAGTTGGCCGGCAGCCTCCTACAGTGACCGGGCAGAGATGGCCAGCAGCCTCCTATAGTGACCGGACAGAGTTGACCGGCAGCCTCCTATAGTGACCGGACAGAGTTGACCGGCAGCCTCCTACAGTGACCGGGCAGAGATGGCCGGCAGCCTCCTATAGTGACCGGACAGAGTTGACCGGCAGCCTCCTACAGTGACCGGACAGAGATGGCCGGCAGCCTCCTATAGTGACCGGACAGAGTTGACCGGCAGCCTCCTACAGTGACCGGGCAGAGATGGCCAGCAGCCTCCTATAGTGACCGGACAGAGTTGGCCGGCAGCCTCCTATAGTGACCGGACAGAGTTGGCCGGCGGCCTCCTACAGTGACCGGACAGAGATGGCCGGCAGCCTCCTACAGTGACCGGACAGAGATGGCCGGCAGCCTCCTACAGTGACCGGACAGAGATGGCCAGCAGCCTCCTACAGTGACCGGACAGAGATGGCCGGCAGCCTCCTACAGTGACCGGACAGAGATGGCCAGCAGCTTCCTACAGTGACCGGACAGAGATGGCCAGCAGCTTCCTACAGTGACCGGACAGAGATGGCCAGCAGCTTCCTACAGTGACCGGACAGAGATGGCCGGCAGCTTCCTACAGTGACCGGACAGAGATGGCCGGCAGCCTCCTACAGTGACCGGACAGAGATGGCCGGCAGCCTCCTACAGTGACCGGACAGAGATGGCCAGCAGCTTCCTACAGTGACCGGGCAGAGTTGACCGGCAGCCTCCTACAGTGACCGGGCAGAGATGGCCGGCAGCCTCCTACAGTGACCGGACAGAGATGGCCGGCAGCCTCCTATAGTGACCGGGCAGAGTTGGCCAGCAGCCTCCTACAGTGACCGGGCAGAGTTGGCCGGCGGCCTCCTACAGTGACCGGACAGAGATGGCCGGCAGCCTCCTACAGTGACCGGACAGAGATGGCCGGCAGCCTCCTACAGTGACCGGACAGAGATGGCCGGCAGCTTCCTACAGTGACCGGACAGAGATGGCCGGCAGCCTCCTACAGTGACCGGACAGAGATGGCCGGCAGCCTCCTACAGTGACCGGACAGAGATGGCCAGCAGCTTCCTACAGTGACCGGACAGAGATGGCCGGCAGCCTCCTACAGTGACCGGGCAGAGTTGACCGGCAGCCTCCTACAGTGACCGGGCAGAGATGGCCGGCAGCCTCCTACAGTGACCGGACAGAGATGGCCGGCAGCCTCCTATAGTGACCGGGCAGAGTTGGCCAGCAGCCTCCTACAGTGACCGGGCAGAGTTGGCCGGCGGCCTCCTACAGTGACCGGACAGAGATGGCCGGCAGTCTCCTACAGTGACCGGACAGAGATGGCCGGCAGCCTCCTACAGTGACCGGACAGAGATGGCCGGCAGCCTCCTACAGTGACCGGACAGAGATGGCCGGCAGCTTCCTACAGTGACCGGACAGAGATGGCCAGCAGCTTCCTACAGTGACCGGACAGAGATGGCCAGCAGCTTCCTACAGTGACCGGACAGAGATGGCCAGCAGCTTCCTACAGTGACCGGACAGAGATGGCCGGCAGCTTCCTACAGTGACCGGATAGTGATGGCCGGCAGCCTCCTATAGTGACCGGGCAGAGTTGGCCGGCAGCCTCCTATAGTGATCAGTTACCGACAGTATTCTATTTGAAGTAAAATCCGGTTGTACCGGAAGTGACGTACCCGGCGGGGCAACGCGGCCCTTGCTGGAGCTACATGGCGGAAGTGTGTCAGAAGGACTTCCTGGGTCGGGGCCGGTAAGATGGCGGCGGACACGCAGGTCGGTGTGGCACTGGTGATGATGGATGTGTGGGTTTCTGTGCCTCTCTCGTCGGTTCCGCTGTGTGACCGCGGATGTGCCGGCTGCAGTGTGCGGGCCGCTCGCCCCTCCGTTATGTAGAGTCGCGTCCTGCCCTCGTGTGAGGCATGCTGCCGGCACTGTGAGCTCTGCTGCACCGTATGCGTAGTGTCTGCCCCAGCTGGCGAGACTTAGATGCTCGGGGCCGGTGACCGGACACGATCACCTGGAGATGGCGCTGCCGGTACTGCCCCTCGCTGGCCGCTGCAGCTTCGTGGAATTAATTGACTGGCTAGGTACTGAGATATATGCAAATCAGAGTGAGAGTGCACTGGGGGCGTGGCTTCCTCCAAGTTCAGTGACACGCCTCCGCTTACCTGTGACCACACATCAGATCTGTAGGAGAGAGACTGGATTGGGGAGTGCAGAGCCTCCACTACATCTGTGTGTAGGAATGTGCTGACAGGTCACTCTTAGGCTACGTTCAAACTAGCGTTGTGCGCCGCTGCGTCAGCGACACAACGCACGCAAAAATGCGGCAAAACGCGGCAAAACGCACGCAAAAACGCTGCGTTTTGCGATGCATGCGTCGGTTTTTGCCAAAAATCGGACGCAAGAAAAATGCAACTTGTTGCGTTTTCTTGGTCCAACGCTTACGGCAAAAAAGACGCATGTGTCGCACAACGCAACAAACAAAAACGCATGCGTCCCCCATGTTAAGTATAGGGGCGCATGACGCATGCGTCGCCGCTGCGTTGCCGACGCAAACCCGACGCACATTAGCTTAACGCTAATGTGAACGTAGCCTAAAAGGGATCCTGTCACCGGGGTTTCCCAATATAAGCTACGCCCACCACCTTTAATGCCTCTCACAGTATTCTATGAAGCTGTATATAAGTCCACACTTCGTCATCTGTACCCAGAGCAGTGTTATATTTTATACCCACCCACGTGGGCATAAGATGGCAAAGCTAGATCAGGCATATTGGATGCTACGTGAGTACTGTGATACACAAGATGGCAGGTGCCGCACTATCAGATTAGATGAGCTGCCGTACATACTGTATCATTTGCAGTGGTTACCCGCAGTCGCCGCTGTGCTTTTTTTTTAAAGCGATTCTCCAGGTTTATCATGAGCGTTTGCGGTCTCTCTAGGTGACTGCAGACTTGTGAATCGCTCGCACTGCATGCTGTGAGGATCCTGCGGCGCTGGGAGCGAGTGGTCATGTGACCGCAAGTATGCGATGTGCTTTCACTTGTGTGGAGCGAGGCCGCACATCGGAAGTGTGCATATTGCATCCTTAGGGGTATTACATGGCCGCAGGACCCAGAGAATCCTCACAGCTCATGCTGCGCGTGATGTGAGGGTCCACATGTCTGCAGTCACATAGAGAGCCTGCAGACTTTCATGATAAACCTGGACAACCGTCTTTAAAGGAGGAAAGGAAAGACCATGCCGCTCTGTAGTTATATTTCAGATGGTGTGTGAGCTGCAGAGAGCTCCTGGGGTTGTGTCATCTTCTATCTTCTGGATTCCTCCTTGCCCATGGGCAATGCTCTCCTGAAGATTGGCACCTCAGACCAATGGAGCCTCTGGTCTCCCATGCTGCAAACAGAAGCTGAGTCCGAGGAGTGCAGGGGCATTGTGGCCACCCCAATCAGAGCTATGTAGCCATCAGCTTCAAGCGCACAGTCCTTGCATATGCCACCTCTGATAGACTGCCGGGTGTCCGCTAACCTAAGCAACGAGGCGTGAGTGTAAAATTAAGAGCCCTCTATTCTTGAGAATGGAGATGATTTTTAATAAGAGATAAATTGAAAAGTTGATTAATTTAGCAATTTTAATCATTTAAAGAGACCCTGTCACCATGAATATGCCATCTAGTCTGCAGGCACCTTGTTATAGAGCAGGGGGAGCGAAGTAGGTTCATAGATATACACTGCTCAAAAGAATAAAGGGAACACCAAAATCCCACATCCTAGATCTCACTGACTGAAATGTTCCAGTTGTAAATCTTCATTACATAGTGGAATATGTTGAGAACAATAAAACATAAAAATGATCAATGTAACTCACAACTAATATCTCACGGATGTATTGAGTTGGAATGATGCTCAAAATCAAAGTGGAAAATGAAGTTACAGGCTGATCCAACTTCAGTGGAAAGTCCTCAAGACAAGGAAACGATGCTCATTATTGTGTGTGGCCTCCACGTGCCTGTATGACCTCCCTACAATGCCTGGGCATGCTCCTGATGAGGCAGCAGATGGTCTCCTGAGGGATCTCCTCCCAGACCTGGACTAAAGCATCCGCCAACTCCTGGACAGTCTGTGGTGCAACGTGATGTTGGTGGATGGTGCGAGACATGATGTCCCAGATGTGTTCAGTCGGAATCAGGTCTGGGGAACGGGTGGGCCAGTCCATAACTTCAATGGCTTCATCTTGCAGGAACTGCTGACACACGCCAGCCACATGAGGTCTGGCATTGTCCTGCATTAGGAGGAACCCAGGGCCAACCACACCGCATATGGTGTCACTGAGGATCTCATCTCAGTACCTAATGGCAGTCAGGATGCCTCTTGCGGGCACATGGAGTGCTGTGCGGCCGTCCAAAGTAATGCCACCCCACAGCATTACTGACCTACTGCCAAACCAGTCATGCTGAAGGCTGTTGCAGGCAGCAGATCGCTCTCCACGGCGTCTCCAGACTCTGTCATGTCTGTCACATGTGCTCAGTGTGAACCCGCTTTCATCTCTGAAGAGCACAGGGCGCCAGTGTCGAAATTGGCAATCTTGGTGCTTTGTGGCAAATGCCAATAGCCCTGTACATTGTTGGGCTGTGAGCACAACACCCACTTGTGGACGTCGGACACTCAGACCACACACATGGAGCCTATTTCTGACAGTTTGAGCAGACACCTGGATGCTAGTGGCCTGCTGGAGGTCATTTTGCAGGGTCATGGCACTGCTCCACCTGTTCCGCCTTGCACAAAGGCTGAAGTAGCGGTCCTGCTCCTGGGTTGTTGCCATCCTACGGCCCTCTCCACGTCTCCTGGTATCTGCTCCATGCTCTAGACACTGTGCTGGCAGACACAGCTACCCTTCATGCCACAGCTCACATTCATGTGCCATCCTGGATGAGCTGCACTACCTCAGCAACTTCTGTGGGTTGTAGAGTCCGTCTCATGCTACCACGAGTTGCAGACACCACCTCATGCGTCTGAACAATGACAAAATGCAAAAGTGACCAAAACAACGGCCAAAAACAATGAGAACAGAGAAATGGTCTGTGGTCACCCCATGCATTACCACTCCATTATACTTGTTGCTATTTTCCTATCATTTCTACCTGTTGTTTGTTCCATTTGCACAGCAGCAGAAGATATTGATTTACAATCGGTGTTACTTCATAACTGGACAGGTTGAGTTCACAGTGTGATTGTGATATATATATATATATATATATATATATATATAAATATATACACACACACACTCACTCACTCACTCACTCACACGTACGTTGGCTTTCTCCTGTCAGATAACTGCTCCTTCACCCCAATCCCACTGCCACCCTGTGTTACCCTCCCTTCCTTTGAGGCGCACTCTGTGCGCATCTACTCCCCCTCCAACCTCCAACTGGCTGTCATTTACCGCCCACCAGGGCAAGCCACCACCTTCTTTGACCGCTTTACCACCTGGCTACTTAATTTAATTTCTGCGGACATCCCCACTGTCATCATGGGCGACTTCAACATACCCATTGACACTTCCCTCTCAGCTGCCACTAAACTTCTATCTCTCACTTCCTCCTTCAGCCTCACTCAATGGTCTTCTACAGCCACCCACAAAGATGGCCACACACTGGACCTCCTCTTCATCCGCCTCTGCTCCCTATCTATCTTCTCTAACTCACCTCTTTCTGACCACAATCTACTCACATTCTCTTCCCTCTCCACTCCATGTCTACAATCCCCACCCCACAAACTTGCACACCCTCGCAAATATCTTAAACACCTTGATCTACACTCCCTCTCTGAATCCCTCCTCCCTCTCATAGACATAAGTTCCCTACACAATGCGGATGCCTCTGCCGCTCTATATAACACCACAATAGCTGTAGCTTTGGAATCTGATGCCCCTTTCACACATACCAAAGCTTGCAAATTCAAAAGATAGCCCTTGCACACTAGCCTGTCCAAAGAACTGAGGCGAGCTTCCCGGGCTGCTGAGTGGAGATGGAAAAGATCCCACTCCAACGAGCACTTCATCACATTCAAACAGTCCCTCACTACTTTCAAGACCACACTCGCCACAGCTAAACAAACCTACTTCTCATCTTTCATATCCTCTCTGTCTCAGAACCGTAAACAGTTATTCAAAACCTTCAACTCTCAACTCCGTCCCCCAGCACCTCCTTCCTCCCTCCCTCCCCACTCATCTCAGCTGAAGACTTTGCCTCATTTTTCAAGAAGAAGATTGAAAACATCAGAGACAGTTTTAGTCGACAACCCCTAGAACCCTTCCTCCCAACTACCCAGTCCTCCACCTTCAAAACCAACTTCTCCACCATTACAGAAGATTGACTCTCCACTCTACTCTCAAGATCGCATCTCACCACCTGTGCACTTGACCCGATCCCTTCCCACTTCATCCCAAACTTCGCCACAGTCTTCATCCCAACCCTAACCCATCTCTTCAACCTATCACTAACAACTGGTGTTTTCCCCTCAAGCTTTAAACATGCCTCAATCACACCTATCCTCAAAAAGCCCTCTCTTGACCCATCCTCTGTATCTAGCTATCGCCCTATATCACTTCTCCCCTATTACTCAAAACTACTGGAACAACACGTCCATCTTGAACTGTCCTCCCATCTATCTTCCTGCTCTCTCTTCGACCGCTTACAGTCAGGCTTCCGGTCACACCACTCCACTGAAACTGCCCTAACTAAGGTCACCAATGACCTATTAACCGCCAAGAGTAAGCGACACTACTCTATCCTCCTCCTCCTGAATCTGTCCTCTGCCTTTGACACAGTGGACCATTCCCTGTTGCTGCAGACCCTCTCATCCCTTGGCATCACAGACTTGGCCCTATCCTGGATCTCATCATACCTAACTGACCAGACATTCAGCGTCTCCCACTCACACACCACCTCCTCACCTCGCCCTTATCTGTCGTAGTTCCGCAAGGTTCAGTTCTCGGACCTCTGCTCTTCTCCATTTACACCTTCAGCCTAGGACAGCTCATAGAATCTCATGGTTTTCAGTATCATCTCTATGCTGATGACACACAGATCTACATCTCTGGACCAGATATCACCTCCCTACTAACCAGAATCCCTCAAAGTCTGTCCACTATTTCATCCTTCTTCTCCACTAGATTTCTAAAACTTAACATGGACAAAACAGATTTCATCATCTTTCCCCAACTCAGGTGACCCCCCCCCCCCCCCAACGAACCTATCCATTACAGTAAACGGCTGCCCACTCTCCCCAGTCCCACAAGCTCGCTGTCTCGGGGTAATCCTTGACACTGATCTCCTTCAAACCGCATATCCAAGCCCTTTCCACTCCCTGCCGCCTTCAACTCGTAAATATTTCACGGATCCATACATTCCTAAACCAAGAATCTGTAAAAACCCTAGTCCATGCCCTCATCATCTCCTGCCTCGACTACTGTAACCTCCTGCTCTGTGGCCTCCCCTCTAACACTCTCACACCCCTCCAATCTATTCTAAACTCAGCTGCCCGACTAAACCAACTGTCCCCCCGCAATCCCCCCTCTCCCCTCTGTCAATCCCTTCACTGGCTCCCCATTACCCGGAGACTCAAGTACAAAAGCCTAACCATTATACTATAGGAAGTGTGGATTAAATCCACGCTGCCGCAATAATGATGATTTACCAGTTGATAGTGGAATTAAAACAGTGGTTTATTCAACGCGTTTCAGGGCTCTTATGGCCCCTTCTTCAGGAATTGCCACATACAGCATACAAGGACAGTGTGCTTCCTATAATATACTGCTTCATATGGTCGGTGACCGGCTTGTGGATCTGCAGCAGCCGAAATCTTCACATGCCTGCTTTCAGCTTCACCAGGTGAGCGATTTTCTTGGTGATTCCTCCATTCTTTTTGAGAGATAAGACCCTATTTGCGCTTTGTGTCGCCCTTTTCCCTTCAAATATTAAAAGCCTAACCATGACATACAAAGCCATCCACAGCCTGTGTCCTCCATACATCTGTGACCTCGTCTCCCGGTACTTTCCTGCACGCAACCTCCGATCCTCACAAGATCTCCTTCTCTACTCCCCTGTTATCTCCTCTTCCCACAATAGCATACAAGATTTCTCTCGCGCATCCCCCTACTGTAGAACGCTCTACCCCAACACATCAGACTCTCGCCTACCATCGAAACCTTCAAACAGAACCTGAAGACCTACCTCTTCCGACAAGCCTACAACCTGCAGTAACCACCGATCGACCAAACCGCTGCATGACCAGCTCTATCCTCACCTACTGTATCCTCACCCATCCCTTGTAGATTGTGAGCCCTTGCGGGCAGGGTCCTCTCTCCTGTACCAGTTATGACTTGTATTGTTTAAGATTATTGCACTTGTTTTTATTATGTATACCCCTCCTTATATGTAAAGCACCATGGAATAAATGGCGCTATAATAATAAATAATATTTGTGAGATAAGATTCAGGGTAAACTTTGTTTTATTCATTTAACCCTCTGCTCTTTCTGGGATTTTCGGTCCTGTGACTGACAGCTGATTCTCTATACACACTGATACAAAGAAAGCTGTTAGTCACTGATTGGTCCAGTGGGCGGGCCTATCAGTGACTGACAGCTTTCTTTGTATGTGTGTATAGTATAGAAAATCAGCTGTCAGTTAAGGGACTGAAAATGCCAGTAAGAGGAGAGGGTTAAATGAATAAAACACAGGTTATACTGGATATTTTTCACAAATCTATACATCAATCTGCTTTGCTCCTTCTGCTGTATAACATGGTGCCTTCTGGTTGGACTGAATTTTCATGATGACAGGGTCTCTTTAAGATGTTGAGAAAATCCTTTTCGGTAATAATATAGTACCATACTATTCTAACATTGTTTAGGGTCTGTCGGCCATTATTAGATGACAGAGGTCTCCATCAGAGGGGCTTACATGTGTACTGCCCATAGAGGGAACAAAACTTGCTGCATCTGTATGTGCAATTACAGGTTGTTAGAGACATTACTACCCATATAATGGCCTCCTCCATAGGGGAAGGAACTATTGTGATCACAATCTCCCCCTTCATTAGGGCAGGACAGTGCTGGTGCCGACTGGGGGGCAACGGAGCTTCAGCCGCAGGGTCACCCATATAGTATATGGTGTCTAGAGCCACTTATTTATAGCTACTAACCTGATGCAGCATGTGTTCAATCCATAAAAGGTTAACCCTGGAGATTGGCATAAATGGCCACTGGACAGTCTTCATGCCATGGCTCCTGTCTGGCAAATCCCCACCGCTGAATGTGATCTTGGGTTCTCTCCGACCTCGAGGTCCTCATTGTAGCCACCAGTCCTGTGCTGATCTCTACAGGTCCCTGGATTGCCATGGTTGGGTTATGTGCTCCTGAAAGAGGAAAGAGCTGGTACTTATTAAGTCTAGGTTCAGATTGCGTTAATGGGACCGCGCTAACGAACAGCGTTGCACGGCGAAATTAATGCCGTACAACGCGTCCATTAGCGCGCCCATTGACAGCAATGGGAACGCGCATCACTAGCGCGTGCCATTTTCGCACGCGCTAGCGATGTGCCGGTGTTTTGTGACGCGCCTCGGACGCTGCTTACAGCGTCCGCAGCGTGCCCGAGGTCCGTTCCCCGCTCTCGCTGATCGGGGACGTTAAACGTGACCCCGAAAAAGACATTGCGTTAGCGCAATCCGCTAGCGCTTAGCGCTAAACGGATTGTCCTAACGCAATCTGAACCTAGCATAAATAACTGTGGCTGTGTTATTCAGCTGTCATTGACCTGTAAAAGCCACCGGTGTAGCTGAGCCCGGCCCGCAGTTATTAACCTGTAAATTGCCGCTGTCAATCTTGGTTCGACATGTCCAACGTGCGACACGGAGCACATTGCTGTAACCGCTTAGGCTATGTGCACACGTTGCGGATTCCATTGCGGATATTTCCGCAGCGGATTTGATTAAATCCACAGTGTTTTAGACACCTGCAGATTTTTAATATGGAGCAGGTGCAAAACCGCTGCGGATTCCGCACAAAGAATTGACATGCTGCGGAAAATAAACCGCAGTGTTTCCGCGCGTTTTTTTCCGCAGCATGTGCACAGCGGTTTTTGTTTTCCATAGGTTAACATTGTACTGTACACCGCATGGAAAACTGCTGCGGATCCGCAGCGTCAAAAACGCTGCGGAACCGCAGCAAAAACAGACAGAGCCTTATTGGCCCCACCGCTCAGCAATGACATGGTAGCCAGGGGTCTGGTGAAGGTCCATGTGCTTGCCACGACAATTCTCCAATAAAGGTCAGCTTGTAGCTGTGCTACATAGGAGAATAATTTTTTCGACGTGCTTTAGTATTGTAGTATTGCTGTATAACGTACAGGTGATCAGGAGAATGCGGACTCAATTCCCTTAAGGCCATGTTCACACCATCCTTTTTTTCATGCGGAATCGCCGCGATTTTCCCGCTGCGGGTCCACAGCTGTTTTCCATGCAGGGTACATTACAATGTACCCTATGGAAAACAGGAACTGCTGTGCCCACATTGCGGAAAATCGCGAAAAAAGCCGCGCTGAATAGCCGCGGTAAAAAAGAAGTACCATGTCACTTCTTTTTGCGGAACTGCAGCGGTTCTGCACCCATAGACCTCCATTGTGAGGTCAAACCCGCAGTAAAACCCGCAGATGAAAAAAATATCTGCGGGTTTTCTGCGGTTTGTGGTGCAGAACCTCTGCAGTGTGGCTGCCCCCCCCCCCGTGCCCCAATCCCACCCCCCCATGCTCCGATGCCACCCCCCGTGCTCATCTCCCCCCCCCTTATACTTACCCGGCCTCCCGGTGTCCGTCCGGCCGTCTTCTCCCTGGGCGCCACCATCTTGCAAAATGGTGGGCGCATGCGCAGTGCGCCCGCCGAATCTGCCGGCCGGCAGATTTGTTCCAAAGTGCATTTTGATCACTGAGATAGGTTATATCTCAGTGATCAAAATAAAAAAAATAGTAAATGACCCCCCCCCTTTGTCACCCCCATAGGTAGGGACAATAAAAAAATTAAGATTTTTTTTTTCCACTAAGGTTAGGGTAGGGTTAGGGGTAGGGTTAGGGTATTTTCAGCCATTTTAACCCTAATAAACTTCCTAGAAAACACACAGACTCTGCATAGAAAACTGCATCAAAAAACGCACCAAAAAAGCACCAAAAAAAGGACCTGCGTTTTCTGCCAAGAGCTGCGGTTTTTAGTCCTGAAAAAAAAGGAGGGAAATCAGGAACGTGTGAACATAGCCTAAGACTGAAAACAAACTTAGAAAATATGAAAAAACATAGAAATTCATATTGCTCCTATATATATATATATATATATATATATATATATATATATAATGTATGTATATATATATATATATATATTATATATATAATTATACACAAACATGCGTGCACTGATATATTATCAATTTGTCCGTAAAAGTCTGATCTATCAAAGTGTAAAGCGAATTAACCCATTTGTCAAAATCTTTGGCGATCAACCATTTTTGGCCTCCACAACGCTGCAAAAAGAAGCGATCAAAACATCACATGTGCCCCAAAATAGTATTAATAAAAACATCAGCTTGCCGCGCAAAAAAGTAAGACTTCACATAGCTCCATCAACCGAGAATGGAAAATGTTGCGGGTGTTATTGTATGGCGACACAAGCAAATGAATTCATTTTTTTGTAACAAATTTCTGACTTTTTTAATTTTTTTTATTACTGAACCAATTCAAAAAATGGCCATTTAACCCTGTTATTTTCATACTTGCGATTTAAAGAGTGGTAAAAAATATTTCTCTCTGATATTAAAGGTTTTTTTTTTTTTTACAGGGCCGGAGCTAGTCATAGTGATTTTGATTGGCAGTGGCATTCTTATTTATTTATTTTTTTACATTTTTTTTTCCCATTATTTATTTTTATTTATTTTATTGCCCCATAAGGTCATGAAAAACATTTGTGGGGGGCATATAAATGATCAAATATTTTTGTTTTCATCTTATTTCCCTTGTAACTGAGGCTTGTACACTTACCCAGTTACAGGGAAAATGCAGCCTCTTGGCTACATGGCAGAGGTGCTGAGGGCTCCTATGACCGAACATCTCCTGCTCCTTTCCTGTACTCGGCAGTCACATGACCGCTGTGTATGGAGCCGTATCGTAGTGTATAGTACAGTATGCTCAGCGCTTAGTTAGGGCCGTGTATACAGTGATAGAGACAGCACATCTGTGGGGACAGTAGCTGTGCTCTTATGCTAGAATGTCACTGCGGATTAGGGCCCTTACCGACCAGACATTTAAAGGGAACAATAAGAGACAGGGCCACCCCCTTTCAGGGCTGATATACAGCATTCTATAATGCTGTGTATCTGCCCCCAACCCGACCTGTAAGACAAGAACAAAGATGAATTGGTTTTTTTTTTATTAAACTCACCTGCGGGGCGGTCCGGTCCGAGAGCTGTGGCTGGTCTTGGTCCGGTGCCTCCGTTCTTTCCATGCCGTCCTCCTTCTTGCTTCGTGTGGATGACGCGTCCCTACGTCATGCACTCAGTGTCCCCGCTATCGCGCCGCTGCACAGGGGTACTTCTCTACATCCACTCAAAGCACGAAGGAGGACTGTGATCGTAAGAAGATGGGAGGTGCTGAACCAAGACCAGCGACACCCCTCGGACCGGACCGCCCCGCAGGTGAGTATAATAAAAGGTATTTTTCTTCTCTTACAGGTCAAATTGGGAGCTTATATACAGCATTATAGAGTGCTGTATGGCAGGCCTGAAAGGGGGTGGCCGTATCGCATATCGGCCAAACCTGGTGACAGGTTCCCTTTAAAGTCTACGTGCGGTCTCAAAGCGGATAAATACATTTTTTTTTCTTTCAAATTTGCTATTGTAGTATTCATACTGAACCATGAACGCCATTAAAAAAAAAAAAAAAAAAAACACAATTTCAGAATTGCATTCATTTTTTTTGTGCAATTTTTTTCTTTCGTACATCTCATGGTAAAATGGTAAAACTCCATATTGTCATTCAAAATACAGGACCTCATATAACTGTTGGAGGAAAAAGCTCAAAAGTTTTATAATAAAGAAGAAAAAAAAAAAAAGTGAAAAATTTCCTTGTCCCCTAGGGGTTAAACACATTGGATGGTGTGTTTTTTTTCTCTCTATTGCAGCCATTCTATATAATAGTTTTATTGCAAGACTCTGAAATAGTATTGGAAAGCACACAGGTTAAATTAGAATATTGTCCTCGCTAAGAAAGACTCTGAAATGGCGGCACATGGGATTCGGAAGCGTATTCCAGATTTTATGTCGGATTTATTTTGCATCCAATATGAAAATCCCCGTTATGTGGCTGCAGGCATCGTATTGCTGCTCCTATGGTATATGACCAGAAATGTATGGTTTATGAGCACTATACTTTGGTGATTATATTGTCATCCGGACGTTCATTTTACTAGTGTAGGGCATCTACTGTATATGTGCCGTGTCATATGGGGACATAAATGCGCTCTTTGCTGTTCCAATATCTCTCCTCTGTGTCCCAGGTGCAGGATACTCTGAAGAAATTTGCAGCAAAAGTCACAACGTCAAGTGTGAAGGAGCGGAAAGAGATTTTGAATGAACTGAAATTATGTATTTCTTCTAAAGGTTAGTAGAATCTATATTGAAAGTCTTCTGCTGTGTCCCCCAATTAGAGGCTAAGAGAGAGATTTTACGGTGAGTACACAAAAATCTCCTTTTTCTTTACACAGGATAAAAAGCCCCTTTTTACCTTCTAGTATCCATAATGAAGATGTAAATCCCATGATCATGTATTACTGTGTATAGTGGGATAAATGATGTCTATGTCCAGATAATTGCGGTATTTTATTCTAATATCCTCTGATTTACTTTCCTTGCTTATAATATACTAGATGGCAGCCCGATTCTAAAGAATCGGGAGTCTAGAATCCATATATACTTTATTTATTCAAATGTAAGAATAATACAATTAATAAATAATAGTAAGAAAGAACAAAAATAATAGGCAGTATATGGAGAAAACACCAAACAAAAGTTCAAAATTGGTGTGAAAATGTCACTGAACCACTTCACAACTAAATATATATAGTTTTGGTAAATGGTATTATCATTTTTTTGACGAAATTCGGCAGGAGCTTGAAGAGCAACGTCACTGGGCCCGCCTCCACGCAGTAGAAACTTGCTGTGAGGTAAAAATTCAAAAATCACACCAAAATGGCGGGCGGAGTGTGTCACAGTACGGCACGTTTCTGATTGGTCGCTCGCAGCAGGCGGCAACCAATCAGACACTGGACACTGTTGACGTCACTTATCTCCGGACATTAGCTCCGGACATTAGCTCCGGACATTAGCTCCGGACAAAGCCACGGAAGTTGGCACAAATTGCAGGAAGTAGTATTCTAGGCAATTAATCTCCGGACATTAGCTCCGGACAAAGCCACGGAAGTTGGCACAAATTGCAGGAAGTAGTATTCTAGGCAATTATATATTAGATTAAATCATATTTATTTCCATCTCCCAGACCTGCCAGAGGCTGCCGTTAAAGGTCTCTCCAAATTATTCTGCCTAACGCTGCATCGATACCGGTGAGTTTTTCATAGCTGCTTTAGCCGAGCTCTATGTACTTTTTTTTCTTTTTTTGGCTTAGATAAATCTAAGATATTTCTTGATTCTTATACTATTTTTGTTGTTTGTTTCACAGAGACGCGGGATCCCGTCGTGCGCTTCAGTCCGTTATTCAACAACTGGTGGAGTCGCAGCCGGATGCTACCGCTAAAAACATTCTGCAGTCTCTTCAGACATCTGGAGTAGGGAACAAGAATGTAGAACCCAGGTAATTTTGGATTTCCGTTGCTTTACTGTTAGTATTATGTAAGAGTCGATCATAGACATTTTTTTTTTATGTTTTACAGCAAAAGTAGTGGCTCAGCAGCAGCCCTGGCCTTGTCGTGGACCTGTGTCATTGCCAGGGTGGTGTTTTCCATCCCTGATAAGCAGGATGGAGAGACGTGGAAAAAGCTGGTGTGTATTTATCTTGTGTGTTTGGTATGTTTCAAGTCCAATTCCAGTGTTTTTTTCCCTATTTCCCCATCTGCTGGCTCCCAGTTATACACACGTGGTCAAAATTGTTGGTGCCCCTCGTTTAATGACAGAAAAACCCACAATGGTCACAGAAATAACTTGGATTTGACAAAAGTAATAAGAAATAAAAGATCTATGAAAATGAACAAATGAAAGTCAGACATTGCTTTTCAACCATGCTTCTACAGAATTAAAAAAAAAATAAAACTCATGAAATAGACCTGGACAAAAATGATGGTATCCCTGAAAATAATGTGACAAAAGGGACATGTTAAATCAAGGTGTGTCCACTAAGTTGCATCACAGGTGTCTACAATCTTGGAGGAACCAGAGGAAGCGAAGGAAAGAGTTGTCTCAGGAGATTAGAAAGAAAATGATACACAAACATGTTAAAGGTAAAAGTTATAAGACCATCTTCAAGCAGCTTGATGTTCCTGCGACTACAGTTGCATTTATTATTCAGAAATTTAAGATCCATGGGACTATACCAACCTCCCTGGATGTGGCCACAGGAGGAAAATTGAGGGCAAATTAAAGATACGGATAATACAAATGGTAACAAAAGAGCCCAGAAAAACTTCTAAACTGATTAAAGGTGAACTTCAAGCTCAAAGAACATCAGTGTCAGATTGCACCATCCGTTGTTGTTTGAGCCAAAGTGGAATTCATGGGAGACGACCAAAGAGGACACCATTGTTGAAACAAAATTATAGAAAAGCCAAAGTACATGTTGACAAGTCACAAGGCTTCTGGGAGAATGTCCTATGGACAGATGAGACTACAAATGGAGCTTTTTGGCAAGGCACATCAGCTCTATGTTCACAGATGGAAAAATGAAGCATATCAAGAAAAATCACTGTCCCTACTGTGAAACATGGAGGAGGCTCTGTTATGTTCTGGGGCTGCTTTGCTGCATCTGGCACAGGGTGTCTAGATTCTGTGCAGGGTACAATGAACTCTCAAGACTATTAAGGGATTCTAGAGAGAAATGTGCTGCCCAGTGTCAGAAAGCTAGGTCTCAGTCGCAAGTCATGGGTCTTGCAACAGGATAATGACCCAAAACACACAGCTAAAACACCCAAGAATAGTTAAGAGGAAATCATTGGACTATTCTGAAGTGGCGTTCTATGAGCCCTGACCTAAATCCTATTGAGCATCTTTGGAAAGAGCTGAAACATGCCATCTGGAAAAGGCGACCTTCAAACATGAGACAACTGGAGCAGTTTTCTCTGGAGGAGTGGGCCAAAATACTGTCGAGAGGTGCAGAAGTCTCTGACACTTATAGGAATCGTTTGATTGCAGTGATTGCCTCAAAAGGTTGTGCAACAAAATATTACGTGTTTCTAAATTCCGTGGAAGCATGGTTGAAAAGCACTATCTGACTTTCATCTGTTCATTTTCATAGATTTTTTTTTATTTATTACTTTTGTCAGATTCAAGTTATTTTTATGACCATTATGGGTTTTTCTGTCATTAAACGAGGGCCACAAACAATTTTGACCACGTGTGTATGTGTAAAATGTATTCATTAAAATACGATTCGCTGTCTTCTGCCGCTCACAGCGCTGCTTCGGTCCTCTCCTTTTTCATGTGACCAGCTGACTCACACAACATCTTTTTCGTGACTCTAAGTCCCTTTCTAAGTCTATGGGATTCAGAATAAGGCTCTCATAGACTTTATATTTTAATGGAAGTAACAATCATGCATGGTGAGCTGGCAAGAAAGAGCTGAAGTGATATGATGACCAGTAGCGGACCGGTGCAGCGCTGGAAACGGCAGAAGACAACTACCGGTAAGTATTTTAATGCATACAGTCTCTATACATTACTAATAGCTAGAAGATAGGGAAATAAAAATCGCTAGAGAGGTACTTTTCTCTATCGCCTTTCATTGGGGGACACAGGAACCATGGGTGTATGCTGCTGCCACTAGGAGGCTGACACTATGCAAATAAAAAAGTTAGCTCCTCCTCTGCAGTGTACACCCTACCGAGAGGTAGTAGGATATTCAGTTTAGCTTAGTGTCAGTAGGAGGTGGACACGGGTCTTTCATTAGACCCTTATCTACCTCAATGTGCGTCGTTTCTTTTCAGGTTTTCCGGAAGGGATACAGGGTGAACAGTCACACCTGTAATCCCACAAGGCGGACTATGAGTACGGCGTGTACTGCCACCCCGTATCCTCATAGATCCCTCTCCAGGACCAAGATCCTAGCACACAAGCGTGCTCAGAAGTCCGGTCCTGCATCCGTCCCCCACCCACTCGCCTACCAGAGCCTGTCGGTTGGAGGTGACGAGGACGTCCATCACCAGCTCCATGGACGTCTCATTCCCCTCAGGTTAGTAACGGCGTGGGATGTTTAGGTGAGTATTTTCCCATGCTCCCTTTTCCCAGATCACTCGCAGTGTGGGGGAGCAGAGGTCCCTGTGGCACACTTTTATGTTAGGAATCCCAGAATAGCATCGCAGCCGGTCAGGCAGCAGCGCTGCATTCTGAGCTGCGGTGATGGCAGGCTGGGGACGCTGGTTCTGTCCCTTCTTCGGCCGCAGTGCTCTCTCTGCATCAGCGCCACATTCTGACAGTCTGCCGAGCCGCTTCCCCCTGGGCCGCACTGCTCGGTGGCCACATTGCCTTTTTGTCCCTGCGCGGCCTTGGCAGACTGCCGCGCTGCTTAGCCCCTGCGGCGTACTGCTCCGGCGCCGCGGCTCTCTTCTCCAGCGGCGCCGGCCGGGGCCTACTTCCGGCGCCGCGACCCGACTCTTCGTTCCCTCGGGCGGCCCTGGCAGGCTGCCGCACTGTTCCGGGGCCGTGGCCTCTTCTTCCGGCGCGCCGGCCTCTAATTTAGGTCCCGGCTTCTGCCGGGGCCTACTTCCGGTACCGCGCTCCTCCACTTCCGGTTTCTTCGGGCGGGCTTTCTCCCGCCCGACAAACTGTGCCCTGCACTCTCCGCCCACCGGCGCCATCCTGACTGACTCCGCCTCTTCCTGCACGTCGCACAGGACAGGAGTTTTTTTCCACACATGACCCGCACTTTTTGACAGAGCTCAGCAGTGTGCTTTCTTCACAGCACACCATCTGCGAGGATTGCAGCACCAGAGGTCGCAGGGCAGGAGCTCCACTCATTTTCTCCGGAGATCCACGCAAGCGGGACATCCAGGCCGGCAGTATCCTGTTATCCGTTTTCTCGTCTGCCGTGAGTAGCTGCACTGCAGACTGACACCCCCCTCTGCCCCACTGTGCCCTAGGCTTTTTCTTCAGGGACCTCTCCAACATGTCTAACTCTAAAGGGGATGCTCTCGTCCTCCTACTTCTTCCTCTTCTACCGCTCTGTCAGGCCCGCAGCAACCCGATTGTTCCCACCGCCCAGGATCCCCCGGCCAATTCGCCCGAGAGTGATACCCCCATCCCAGGCTGGGCTTCCACTCTGTCACAATCGGTGGCCAACCTAACTCGGGTGTCTCAAACTTTGGTGTCCGTGCTGGATCAGCTACCCCTGCAGAACCCCGCAGTAGCCAGCGGGTCGCAGGAAGCTCTGTTCGAACCCCCCATGGCTAGCCGCAAAAGGTCCAGACAGGAACGACGGTCTGATTCCTCTTCTCGCTCCATCTCGCCACTCGGTCCTCCTCTGCGGTCAGCGTCCTCCCGATTTTCCTCCCCTGAGTCAGGCGAGGCGTTCTCTGATGCGCCTTCGGAGGATGTTTCGGAGCTGGATTCGAACCAAATCGCTACCATGAGGGATATGGTCCAGAATCTCAGTGGAGCAATAAATCTAACCTGTGACATCAAGGAGTCCTCTACGGAACCCGCAGATCAGGCGGTTTCGTTTAGACGGGCTAAACCACCTTCCAAGTTTTTCGCTCCTCACCCGGAATTCGAGGAGATTATGACCAGAGAAAGAGAGAACCCAACCAGACGCTTTCAGAGAAGAAAGCGACTTGGCGTTTTATATCCCTTTTCTCCGGAGCTCACCGCTAATTGGACTGTCTCCCCTTCGGTGGACCCTCCAGTTTCCAGACTGTCCACCAACACAGTCCTCCCACTGTCCGGTGGAGCATCTCTGAAGGATTCTAACGAAAGTCAGAGTCTTTCATGAAATCAGCCTCTGAAGCGGCCTCAGCTAGTCTTTGCCGGCATTTGCTTCCACTTGGGTTTCAAAATCCATTTCCAAATGGTCCAAACAGCTCCGTCAGGGCATTCTGGATGGGGTTCCATCCGGACAGCTGGCGGAACTTGCCAACCAGATTTCTCACGCGGGTGAATATCTGGTCTCTGCCTCCCTGGACGCCGCGTCTTGTGCAGCTCAGGCGTCCAGCAACGCGGTTGCCATCCGCCGAACCGTTTGGCTTAAGGCCTGGCAGGCGGATTTGTCTTCAAAAAAGGCCCTTACCAGCCTGCCTATTCAGGGGTCTCGTCCCTTTGGTTCTAAGCTAGACCAATTTATTAAGGACGCTACAGGGGGCACGAGTTCCCAGCAGCAACAGAGGCCACAAGCCCGTCAAGAGAAGAAGACGGTATCCTTTAGGCCCACTCCTTCCTAGCGTCCTCTCTACTCCCAGGGTAGATCCTCCAGGTCCAGGACTGGAAGAACCACCTCGGCACGACTCTCGGCTAGTAGTCAGCCCACCTCCCAGGCTGGGCGGCCGTCTCCACTTCTTCAGGGACATCTGGATCTCCTCGTTGGAGGACGCATGGGTCAGGAAAGTTGTATCCTCGGGATACAAGATAGTTAGTTTCACGACCCCGGGATCGTTTCTTTGAATCCCGACCTCCAAGAAACCACGCTCTAGTTCCGGGTTTCTTCGCAGCCATCGCGTCTCTCCTCAAAGCCGCGGTAATCGTTCCCGTCCCAGAAAAAGAACAGTTCAATGGTTCACAGGCTTCTCTTCGAATCTCTTTGTACCGGAAGAGGACGACAAGATTCGTCCCAGTCCGGATCTCAAATTGCTGAACAGGAAGTTTCGTCTGAGACATTTAAGGATGAAATTCCCTCATTCAGTAATCGCTTCCATAGAGGCTCAGGAATTTCGGTTTCAGGTTCCCGAAAGTCTATCCATCTTCCCCGACACTCTAGCCGTTGCGGCTGGCTCGTCAGCAGGAAGAAGTCCCATCTTGTTCTTTCTCAGCGCCACGTATTTCTGGGCATCTTCTTCGACTCTTCGACACTTGTCGGACCAGAGTCTTCCTTCCTGAAGACAAGATATCCCTCCTTTGTCGGGAAGTTCGCTTGCTCCAGGGTTCTCAGCTCCCCTCCTTTCCGATGGGCCATAAAGGTCCTAAGGGGGTTGGTTGCAACATCGGAAGCGATTTTCCCTTCGCCTGTTTCATTCAAGACTTCTTCAGCAGGCTATTCTATCACAGGGGGACAGGCCTGTCTTCTCCCTGCATCGTCCGATCCGGCTTTCTCCCGGGTCAAACGGTTCCTCGACTGGTGGCCGAGATCACTTCTCTTATCCCAGAGCAGATCCTTCACAGCATATCCTTCCTTCCAGTTTCCTGGCAGGTGGTGACGACAGCCTGCTCGGCTGAGGCGCGGGGCTTTGTCACCTGTTCTTTTCAGGGTTGTTGGTCGGCGCAGGAGTCCTCTCTGCCGATCAATGTCCTCGAGTTCCGGATCATCTTTGTCTTTCCTTCACTGGGTAAGGATTCTCAGGAGCCTGCCATTTCGAGGCAACGATCCTGGTGAGATCCGCAGTGCTTTTCCCCGGCATGGACATTTAGGCCGCTAACTTCCTCAGCCGCGAGGGTCTCGCTGCAGGGGAATGGTCCTACTTCAGGAGGTCTCCTATCGGATTGCTCTTCGATGGAGGACTCCGGAGGTGGACCTCACGGCGTCCCGATTGAACAGGAAGGTCCCTCGGGTCGTCCCAAGGTCCCGCGTTCCTCTCGCAGGGGTGTTGACACTCTGGCCATTCCTTGATCGCAGTTCGTGCTCCCCTATCGGTTCCCACCCCTTCCTTTGCTTTCCAAGCTGTCGAAAAAGATCAAGGCGGAATGGCTGCGGTTATTCTGATCGTCCTGGATTGGCCTAGGAGTTCTTGGTTTGCGGAGATCGTCAACCTTCTCGCGGACGCTCCCCTGGCGCCTTCCAGACAGACCTGATCTGTCTCAGGGTCCGATCTGCCACCCGAATTATCTGTCGCTCGGTTTAACGGCACGGCTATGGACTCCACAGTTCTAAGAGCGTCCGGCCTTTCGGCCCGGATGAGTCACACTATAATCCAGGCTAGGAAGCCTTCATCTTCTTCCAGGGTCTACTATCGTACCTGGAAGGCTTACTTTCGTTGATGCGAGTCCAACCGCTTTTCACCTATGTCCTTTTTCCCTGCCTTCCATTTGGTTTTCCTTCAGGCAGAACTGGATTCGGGCTTCGCTCTCAGTTCCCTAAAGGGCCAGGTTCCTGCGCTCTTCTTCTTCCCTTTAAGAAGACGTTATCTTCTCAGTCACAGGTTAAGACCTTCCTTCAAAGAGTAGCCCACGCTGTCCCTCCGTACAGGGCCTCTGTGGATTCATGGGATTTAAAGGTTGTGTTGGTTGTTCTTAGGGGTTCCCCCCTTTGAGCCTCTCAGGGAGTTTTCCCTGTCAGTTCTATCTCGGAAGGTGGCTTTTCTCAGGTCCATCTCTTCGATCCACCGCGTTTTTGAGTTGGCGGCCATTTCTTGCCGACCTCCTTTCTTGATTTTCCACCAGGACAAGGTGGCCCCAGGCCTCCGCCTTCCTTCCTTCCTTCCTTTCTCGAGGTGGTTTTCATCTTTCCACCTCAACGAGGACATCGTTCTACCTTCCTTTTGTCCAGCTCCGACTCCTCCTCTGGAGCAATCGTTGAACAGGCTGGACCTCGTCAGGGCAGTGAGGATCTCCCTGGCTAGCACGGCCGCTTTCCGAAAGATGGATTCTCTTTTCGCCATCCCTGATGACGTGCGCAGAGGCCTGCCGGCTTCCAAGGCGACTATTGCTCGCTCGATCAGAACGGCAATTTTGGAAGCTTACCGGGTCAAGAACAGAGTGCCCCCTCCTGAGATAAAGGCTCACTCTACCCGGGCAGTCGGCGCTTCCAGTGCGGTACGTCACAGGGCTTTCGCCGACGGCTTTGCAAAGCGGCAACCTGGTCTTCCATCCACACGTTTTGCCGAACTACGGCGGACTCCAGCCTGGGCAGAAGGATCCTGCAGGCGGCAGTGGTGAGTCCTCGGACCTGATGGAAGTCTGTTTTTCCCACCCCAGGGACTGCTTTGGGACGTCCCATGGTTCCTGTGTCCCCCAATGAAAGGCGATAGAGAAAATAGGATTTTTGGTTGCTTACCGTAAAATCTGTTTCTCGGAGTCTTCATTGGGGGACACAGCACCCTCCCAAGTTGGACAGCTCTGTTTACTGTTTACGTTTGAGTTCTTTGAACACTCTTTGAGTGTTTGACACTGTTAATCTATGGAGCGCCGTGGAATTTGTTGGCGCTATGTAGATAAAGTTTATTATATTAATATTATTCTTTCTCTTTTACACGTTGCTTCTCCTACTGCTTTCTCACTAACTGAATATCCTACTTCATGTCGGTAGGGTGTACACTGCAGAGGAGGAGCTAACTTTTTTATTTGCATAGTGTCAGCCCCCTAGTGGCAGCAGCATACACCCATGGTTCCTGTGTCCCCCAATGAAGGCTCCGAGAAACAGATTTTACGGTAAGCAACCAAAAATCCTGTTTTTCATGGAAATTTGCTTATGTTTTTTTATTAAATGACTTGGTTTTGATTTTCTTTAGACTTTTCAAGTAGTTAAAATGAAGAATGTATAACTTGCTACATTTATGTGGCACTATGTGCTGATATTTAGACATGTTTTCATTTTTTTTCCATCTCCCTGCCGCATTAGGTTGAATGTCAGGCGTTTCTATTGATGGATGTACTCGGAGGCTCACACAGGCATGCAGTGCTAGGTTCATCAAAGAAGATGAAGACATTATGGAAAGAGGTATTGGGTGTAGCGTATGTTATTATAACACTAGTGTATTCCGCAGCACTTAAAGGGAACCTGTCACCATGAAATGCAGTGCAATCTGCCTAGATCGTGTTATAGAGATGGGGAAGCCAAGTAGATTGATATATAGATTTGTGAGAAAAGATCCAGTATAACCTGCAATGTCATCATTTAAAGCTCTGCTCTTTCTGGGATTTTGGGTCCTATCATGTGACTGACAGCCTTCCTTGTATGCGTGTGCTTACAGAGGTACCTGTCAGTCACTGATAGGGCCGCCCACTGGACCCAAAATCTGATAGAGCAGAGATTGCAATGATTAAAACACAAGTTACACTGGATCTTTTCCTACAAATCTATGTATCCACCTAATCAGCCCCCCTCCAGCTCTATAACATGGTGCCTGCAGATTGGACGGCATTTCCACGGTGACAGGTTTCCTTTAATAACGCAGGTTACATAGTTAAGAGTGAAATATTGTTCAGTCTTGATGTATATTCCTCTCCGTTCTCAGAACCCTGGCCTTGTGTCCAAATATCTGGAGGCACTTTTCAACCTGGAACCCAACCAGAAATACGTGGGCATGCTGGGCCTTGCTGTACAGTTCTGTGCGAAGCAGAATGAGGTGGCTAGCCTAGATAAGTACAGGGTAAGTACGACGAGCGTGAAGTCGTTGTGTAAGGTGAGGCGTTGTAGTGCTTTCAGTTGCTCATTATCTTCTCTCCCCGCAGAGTAATCTTCTAGATTTCTATGTCAAAATGGTTCTCATGAGTAAAGTGAAGCCTCAGAACTATATACTGGTAAGGACTTCTATAAATGGTTGTTGCACCCTGGCCGCAATGACGGTCATGTATTTATTTACGTGTACTCTGATTTTAGGAGAGTTGCACCCCACTCCTGCAGCGCCTGTCACATGAAGAATTTAAAGAGCAAGTCTTACCCATGCTCCAGAAGTCTCTCCTGCGAAGTCCTGAAAATGTGATTGAAAGTACGTGTACCTGTAATTATTTCACATCCGTTTAATCAATGGTTCTAAATCTGTTTTTTTTCCCTTCAGCCATTTCCACACTTTGTGCTTCTGTGACTCTTGATCTAAGCCAGTACGCCCTTGACCTTGGAAAAGGCTTAGCAGGTATGTCATATTAATATCTTCACAGTCACATACATCTGGGTAAAGTGTCAATTCATGCTGTAAATTAATTAAATAGTCATGAGGCTAAGTGACGACCGTACCTATATGAGATCCTGGGAGTCCTCCACCCATCATCTGATATCTGCTCTGGCAGCTGCCAGGTGTAATGCCGCAGATGATTGATAGGGCTGCCGGGTGTAATGCTGCAGATGATTGATAGGGCTGCCGGGTGCAATGCTGCAGATGATTGATAGGTCTGCCGGGTGCAATGCTGCAGATGATTGATAGGGCTGCCGGGTGCAATGCTGCAGATGATTGATAGGGCTGCCGGGTGCAATGCTGCAGATGATTGATAGGGCTGCCGGGTGCAATGCCGCAGATGATTGATAGGGCTGCCTGGTGCAATGCCGCAGATGATTGATAGGGCTGCCGGGTGTAATGCCGCAGATGATTGATAGGGCTGCCGGGTGTAATGCTGCAGATGATTGATAGGGCTGCCGGGTGTAATGCTGCAGATGATTGATAGGGCTGCCGGGTGCAATGCTGCAGATGATTGATAGGGCTGCCGGGTGCAATGCTGCAGATGATTGATAGGGCTGCCGGGTGCAATGCCGCAGATGATTGATAGGGCTGCCTGGTGCAATGCCGCAGATGATTGATAGGGCTGCCGGGTGTAATGCCGCAGATGATTGATAGGGCTGCCGGGTGCAATGCCGCAGATGATTGATAGGGCTGCCGGGTGTAATGCTGCAGATGATTGATAGGGCTGCCGGGTGTAATGCCGCAGATGATTGATAGGGCTGCCGGGTGCAATGCCGCAGATGATTGATATGGCTGCCGGGTGCAATGCCGCAGATGATTGATAGGTCTGCCGGGTGTAATGCTGCAGATGATTGATAGGGCTGCCGGGTGTAATGCCGCAGATGATTGATAGGGCTGCCGGGTGTAATGCCGCAGATGATTGATAGGGCTGCCGGGTGTAATGCTGCAGATGATTGATATGGCTACCGGGTGCAATGCCGCAGATGATTGATAGGTCTGCCGGGTGTAATGCTGCAGATGATTGATAGGGCTGCCGGGTGTAATGCCGCAGATGATTGATAGGGCTGCCGGGTGTAATGCCGCAGATGATTGATAGGGCTGCCGGGTGTAATGCCGCAGATGATTGATAGGGCTGCCGGGTGTAATGCTGCAGATGATTGATAGGGCTGCCGGGTGTAATGCTGCAGATGATTGATAGGGCTGCCGGGTGCAATGCCGCAGATGATTGATAGGGCTGCCGGGTGCAATGCCGCAGATGATTGATATGGCTACCGGGTGCAATGCCGCAGATGATTGATAGGTCTGCCGGGTGTAATGCTGCAGATGATTGATAGGGCTGCCGGGTGTAATGCCGCAGATGATTGATAGGGCTGCCGGGTGTAATGCTGCAGATGATTGATAGGGCTGCCGGGTGTAATGCTGCAGATGATTGATAGGGCTGCCGGGTGTAATGCCGCAGATGATTGATAGGGCTGCCGGGTGCAATGCTGCAGATGATTGATAGGGCTGCCGGGTGCAATGCTGCAGATGATTGATAGGTCTGCCGGGTGTAATGCTGCAGATGATTGATAGGGCTGCCGGGTGTAATGCTGCAGATGATTGATAGGGCTGCCGGGTGTAATGCCGCAGATGATTGATAGGGCTGCCGGGTGTAATGCCGCAGATGATTGATAGGGCTGCCGGGTGTAATGCCGCAGATGATTGATAGGGCTGCCGGGTGTAATGCTGCAGATGATTGATAGGGCTGCCGGGTGTAATGCTGCAGATGATTGATAGGGCTGCCGGGTGTAATGCTGCAGATGATTGATAGGGCTGCCGGGTGCAATGCCGCAGATGATTGATAGGGCTGCCGGGTGCAATGCCGCAGATGATTGATATGGCTACCGGGTGCAATGCCGCAGATGATTGATAGGGCTGCCGGGTGTAATGCTGCAGATGATTGATATGGCTACCGGGTGCAATGCCGCAGATGATTGATAGGTCTGCCGGGTGTAATGCTGCAGATGATTGATAGGGCTGCCGGGTGTAATGCCGCAGATGATTGATAGGTCTGCCGGGTGTAATGCTGCAGATGATTGATAGGGCTGCCGGGTGTAATGCTGCAGATGATTGATAGGGCTGCCGGGTGTAATGCCGCAGATGATTGATAGGGCTGCCGGGTGTAATGCCGCAGATGATTGATAGGGCTGCCGGGTGTAATGCCGCAGATGATTGATAGGGCTGCCGGGTGTAATGCTGCAGATGATTGATAGGGCTGCCGGGTGTAATGCTGCAGATGATTGATAGGGCTGCCGGGTGCAATGCCGCAGATGATTGATAGGGCTGCCGGGTGCAATGCCGCAGATGATTGATATGGCTACCGGGTGCAATGCCGCAGATGATTGATGGGTCTGCCGGGTGTAATGCTGCAGATGATTGATAGGGCTGCCGGGTGTAATGCCGCAGATGATTGATAGGGCTGCCGGGTGTAATGCTGCAGATGATTGATAGGACTGCCGGGTGTAATGCTGCAGATGATTGATAGGGCTGCCGGGTGTAATGCTGCAGATGATTGATAGGGCTGCCGGGTGTCAGACTTTCCCCAACCTCCTACGATGACCCATCCTATATGCAGGATACACAGGACCTGTCTGATTATTGTATACTTTCCTACTGTTTAGGTTGTAAACACCCTTCCCCAACCTTGTGTAATTGAGAAACTATAGAGGGTTAATGGAACTTCTTGAAATGCAGGATGTCTTGTACGAAATGTGTAATCTCGTTTCAAAATACTTGTTTTTTTTTTAAGGGCAATTGAAGTCAAACAACCCACAGCTCATGGATGAGGCAGTGGTGGCTTTGCAGAACCTGGCCCATCAGTGCAGTGACCCATCTGCTGTGGAAGCATTGTCAAAGCATTTGTTTGCGATCTTGGGAGGTGAGAAATGCAGATTTGACACTTCTTAATATAAAAAATGGATATTGTAACACATGCGTAAATGGTTGTCCAACAATTGAGTGATTTTTTTTTATTTTTTAGGCTCTGTTAGTTTTACAATCTTAAACAAAAGCATACTCGGCCCCCGCGCATATACTGCATGCTGTCCCAAAAGCGGTGTCTGTTCTTTTCGGAAGTCACCGCTTCCCTGTGATTGGCTGCAGCGGTCAGATGTTCCTCTGACAATGCTCTCTCCTAGTCCCCTGACTGTTCCAATGGCAGCGCTGCTGTGACTTCTTCCAATCTGGGCAGAAATCACCTCTGGAGGCAGCACTGAGCGTCCTGCAGGGGCCCAGGAAGGGGAATACGGCCTCCGGTTCATATTCTACGACCATCCATGACTGTCACACAACCCTTCTTACCATCTGTGAATGCTATCATGCTATATTATATTTCAGGATCAGAAGGAAAGCTTACAGCTGTGGCTCAGAAGATGAGTGTACTTTCAGGTAAATGTTCCTATTTCTTTGCACTGCACATTTTAAAGGGAAGGTGGCATCAAAAAATTTTTTTTACCAACAATTGAAAAAATGTAAAATATTAATGTTTTAAATACAAAAAATATATATTTGTTTTTAATTAGATAAAATCTGAAAAATAATTTAAAATTGTTTGTTAGTTCTACTTTTAAACACTAGGGGGAGCAGTTGCTGAAATTTGGCATAAAACCTAGTGTACAACTAGCTCATATTACGACTGCAGTAAATGTGGGTGGGGTCTGATCACGTCTGTGACATCACTCCTCTCCTCCCCTTTGGGTGTTTGCTAAAGGTACCGTCACACTCAGTGACGCTGCAGCGATATAGACAACGAGCCGATCGCTGCAGCGTCGCTGTTTAGGTCGCTGTAGAGACGTCCATCACAGTAACACCAGAACGATGCAGGAGCGATCCAGTGACGTACTTATCGTTCTCGCAGGTTGTTAGCTCCATGTAAAACATTGCAGGCATCGTTGCTTTTGCTGTCAAACATGACGATACACGCCGACCTGACGACCAAATAAAGTTCTGGACTTCTAGCTCCGACCAGCGATGTCACAGCAGGATCCGGATCGCTGCAAACACAACGAGATCGCTATCCAGGACGCTGCAACGTCACAGATCGTTGTCGTTCTCGTTGTAAAGTTGCTCAGTGTGACGGTACCTTTAGAGATAAGAGAGGATGACATTTAGGATCACAGTGAGGAGCCATTTTGTTGGTGACTGCCAGTGATGCTGACAACTAGACTGTGCCACAGGGGACAGCCGGCAGCACCGATTCTGTTAGTTGGTGCTGCTCATTGTAGCGTTAGCTGGGGTTAGATACGAGAAGTGTACGCTTAGAGTAACACGATGGAATTAGATACAGGTGTAGTTTATCACATGATGGGAGTAGATATTGAGCTCAGCGGAGTGTATCACACAGGATGGGATTAGATACACAATATATAATGTATGTAATGTGTGGCCCGACTCCGACCACTATATTACTACTCCAATAGAACTAAAGGGAGTAAGGTCACACGTTACACCACTGCTCCTGTAGAAGTAGACAGAGAGGGGTCATTTATTACACTACTGCTCCCATAGAAGTGAACAGAGCGGGGTCACGCATTACACTACTGTTCCCATTGAAGTGGAGAGAGTAGGGTAACACATTACACCATTGCTCCCATACAAGTGGAATGAGCGGGCTCACACATTACATCACTGCTCTCATAGAATGGGATAGAGCGGGGTCACACATTACATCACTGCTCTCATAGAATGGGATAGAGCGGGGTCACACATTACACCACTCACTGCTCACATAGAAGTGGACGGAGCGGGATCACACATTACATCACTTCTCCCATAGAAGTAGATGGAGTGGGCGTCACGCATTACACCACTGCTCCCATAGAAGTGCATAGAGCATAGTGTAATGTGTGACCCCCGCTTAATATTTTTCGAGGGGGGCAATTACTGTGTGACCCTCTTTGTCTATTTTCCATGTCTCTCTCCCCACAGCACATTCCATGTCTCTCCCCACATTATAGGGAATCTGTCACCTCATATTTCGTATATAAACTGCGGCCACTGGCATCAGGGGCTCTTATCTACAGTATTCTGTATTGCATTCTGTAATGCTGTAGATAAGCCCCGATGTAACCTGAAAGGTAAGAAAAACAGGTTAGATTATACTCGCCCAGGGGGCGGTCCGCTGCGGTCCGGGTCTGGCGCCTCCCATCTTCTTACGATGATGTCCTCCTCCTCCTCGGCGCAGGCGTACTGATTTGCCCTGTTGAGGGCAGAGCAAAGTACTGCAGTGCGCATGCGCGGACCTCTCTGACTGCGCACTGCAGTACTTTGCTCTGCTATGCCCAGGGACTGCTGTATTTGCAGGCTGTAAGTGGCGTCCAGCGACCCTTACAGACCTGCAAAGTAAGATGGCAGCCCCCCTTAGCTGCATTAAATAAAACCATAAAAGCATGTTGCTGGTTAATTGGCGATCATAGTAGTTTTTGGTAAACCGCTTTTTAAGCAGTATTTGTTATTCTTTATTTCAGGGATCGGCGCTCTGAGTCGTCATGCGGTTTCTGGCGTCTCAAGTCAGGAGCTGAGTGGGACAGTTTCAGAATTGTTTATTCCTTTTCTTCAGCAAGAAGGTAATTTTTTTTTTTTTGCGGGGAGGAGGAAGGGGACTTTTTTGTGAGATTGTTAAACTAAACAAGTGTTAAATGGATTGTCCGTGTTCAGAAAGTTTTTTCTTTATAAGCTCCTTTAGTAGTAAATAACATGTACATTGTGCTTTACTCACCCTCCCCGGGTCCGGTGCTGAGTCCACACTGCGGCCCCGGTGCTTCTTGTGCTGTCCTCAGGGCTGTAAATTTCATTTATATTACTTTAAATGAGTGTGTATTTTTGTTACTATCTTTATTTACTGTCGTTGACCTCGTATTCACAGTGTGAATCATAAAACACGTTTTTTTTTTATAATGTGAGGAGTTGTAGTTCAATAGATATTCTTTCATCAGGCCTTGAAATAAAGCGGTTGTCCAGGGTGTAGCGATCAATTGCTTATCATTAGGATCATCAATATCAGTCCGGCAAGGATCTTCCTTTCACTTCTTAGCTGCAGTACCCATGAGTGGCCACTACAGAGCATACGGCGCTGTGGTGTTGTGGATATGTACACTGTGCAGCTCTGGCGGTGCTTGTATTAGACCCCCCACTAGTCTAGTATTATTGACCCAGGTCTTTGACAACCCACTTTATATTCCGGTGCTTAGACTTTTCTACATTTTACAATACTCCCCCGTGCAACTCCAAGCTTAGAGATTCTAGCCCAGTGTACAGTGTCAGCGGAGGACGAGTGTACAACTGGTCTATAGAAAGCCACAACCCCATGTTTCTTTTTTTTCGCAGTACATGAGGGAACTCTTATTCATGCTGTTTCGGTGCTGACTCAGTGGTGTCAGAAATTCACCACCGAAGTTCCCAAGAAGCTGATGGAATGGTTTCAGAAAGCTGCTTCTCTTAAGACCAGCACGTCTGGCGTGAGGCATTCATATTACCAGTGCATGCTGGTCTCATTCAAGGGTAAGTTCGGCTCCGTGTAGCGCGGGTCTGGGCCGCAGCCTGGAAGGCACTGTACACATTGGCGCGCAGATGTTCGGTGTCCTACCCTGGAGATTGTGCATTGGCCGCATGCTACATATGTTAACCAGTTCAACACTGGGCTATTTCCCCCCGTTCCTGACCAGGCACATATTCTAATTATCATACATGCGGATTAGAGAGTTGTGAAATGTTTTCTCGTTTTGGATATTCAAGTAATTTTTGCATCTTTTATTTGTGGTATTTGATTCTCCATTTTGTCACTGTTACATTATTTGTTTTTGATATACAGCAATATTGGTGGGAAAATAATGAAAATACATGTCTGTTTTTCCATTGTTTTTGTATTATTTTTTTTTCTCCACAAAGGACCTATAAAATACATCTAAAAATGTGTTCTCCATTCTGTAGCAATTATTTTTATATATCGGATACTTTTATTTTTTCTGCATACAGGACTGGTAATTTGGATTGACAGTGGCATTTTTATTTATTTTTAATATATTTTTTTACCGCTGTGTTTTTATTTATGTATATTTTGTGGGGAATTTCAATACATATTTGTATGTTCATCCTTTTCCCCTTGTAACTAAGGCTGGTGTATTAGCCCAAGTTACAGAGAAGATGTAGCCTCCTGGCAGTATAGCAGAGCTGTCGGGGTTTCTTATTCTGACCCAGCAGCTCCTGCTCCCTCACTATACACATGACCGCTGTATGAGGAGGAGTGCCGCCATTGCTCCCACTACTGCATACAGCGATGGGGAAGGCACAGATGTTAATGAGCCTTCTCTATGGAGAGTCCGTCTGTCTCTGACAGCAGGATCCTCGTTACTGCAGGTACATAATGGTGTGTAGCTGCACTCTTATGCAGTGATGTCTTACAACGGACCGCCCGGCCATATAAAGTCTATGGGCTGTCCAGAGGGGGTTAAATTCAAGTGTCATATGTATTTGTGGAGAATTGTATATGTAAAAAAAAAACCATTGATAATAAGATATTCTTGTTTTGCAGGGGATACTCTGGGGCAAGCGCTGGGACTTTTACCCCTTTTGCTTCAAACGGTGGAGAAGGCCGCAGCACAAAGTGCCCAGATACCGCTGCTGATGGAAGCCCTGGCTGCCTCCGTGCTTGTGTGCAGGATATCCGTCACCGAGAGCCAAGTTGGTAGGATTGCATATACATAACATATGTCCTCTTCTGTCCGCTTCCGAATATCTAAAGACTTTGGGATTAAACTGATAAAATTAACTCTTTAGGTACATTAAAAAGAGATTGGGTCCTTCAATGCAATGTCGTCTTATTGCATGCACCAGTGGCTGCTGACTGCGGGCAAGCCTGCGTTTTATCCTGTATTATAGTCTAGAGCTGCATTCACAATCCTGCAGGCTTCAGAGCTGCAATCTCCCAAGTCTCAGTGGCAGATTGCAAACTTGTGAGTGTAGCCGCTGACTATAGTGCTAGGTATACAAGTGCATCTACCAAAGCAATTTATTTTCTGAAGATCGGCAAAAGGAACAAGAAAAAACAGTGCTCACCCAATCCTTCTTTCAAGATGTGGTTTTAATCCATAAAATTGGTTACATTGATATTTGCGGAGGTGCAGGTGTCAGGGGAAATGTTTCATGAAATACCAGCTATAAAAGTGCATGTACCAAAGCAATTTATTTTATGAAGATATTGAACTTTTTAATCTGTAAAATGGTGTTGAAGGTGGGACATACTAATTCCACCATACTTAGCTGTTATATACTCCGGGCATACATGGTGGGAAAAAACGTAAGCTGCATTGTAGAAATGTGTTGGAATAAAGTTACGCTTTTTTGATTTAAAACGAGACATTCATGTAAACTTTCTCCTGTCGGCCTGATTTAAGTTTGCTTTGTAGACCCACTATGAGGAATGACCAAGTACCTCAGTACAATTAGGCTAAGTTCACATTGCGTTAGTGCAGTCTGTTCAACACATCCGTTAAACGGACTGCACTAACGCAAGTGCCGACGTTTGCACAGCACTAGCGCAGATGGAGCATCTGCTAGCTCCATCTGCGCTAGCAGTGACGGACCCGGAACCGCTGCAGCCCGCGTCTCCGGGTCCGTCACTCAATGACGGCACGTCGCTAGCGCACGCCCATTGTAGGTGTGCGCTAGCGATGCGTCCGCCATTGAAAGTAATGGCGTTAACGGACTACGTTACACCGTGTTATTCCACGGTGTAACGTAGTCCATTAAACGGGTCACACTAACGCAGTGTGAACCCAGCGTTGGTTCTCTTAACTCTAGGTGCTGGACCTAGAATGAAGTGAGGTAGAGTTTTTTTACATGAATGTATCCCTTCAGCTATATTTTATATTTCAGATTGCAAGCATTAACTATTTCCTGAGATTTTGTATAATTTTTTTTTTTAAGTTTTTGTATTTTATTTTCCTTTGCAGAAAACAAGCTGAACAACTTTTGGCAATTGCTGTCTGATGATAAGAAACAGATTTTCACTTCTGATAAGTTTCTTTCTTCAGCAACTGAGGAATGTAAGTAGAAGTCAGACATTCCTTTCACAGGCTACGTTTCCTTGCCTGGTCTCCTGGCCGCGTGTGATGATATAGTCCCATCTGAGTCTTGTGATTGACTGCAGTGGTCACATGAGACATCATTGCCGGAGGTTGGGCTGTACAAAGACCACCGGGGGACCAGCAGAAATGCTATGGCAGGTTATGATAGTGTGTGTTCTAGTTTAAAGTTTGTGGAAACTTTTTCTCCTTCGCCTCATTGGGGGACACAGGACCACGGGTGTTATGCTGCTGCCACTAGGAGGACACTAAGTGAACATAGAAAGTTTAGCTCCTCCGCAGTATACACCCTCTTCTAGCTCTAGCCTGAACCACTGAACCAGTTCTTGCTTAGTGTCCGTAGGAGGCACTTGGCTCTGGTCTTCAGACCCCAACGTTTTTATTTTCCTTTTTGAATTTTCTGTAAATTTGTATTTTTTAATTAACGGAGTGAAGGGGCGATGGATTTTTTCAAGGTTCCGATCTCCCCGAATCATCAACAGGCGAGAACGCGAAGTGTCGCCTTCCCGTACCCTCTCCTGCGACGACTGGAAGCCATGCCTGAGCTCACTTTAGGGGCAACGGTTCCTTGGTTCCTTCATGGTCCCAATCTCCCCACACCAGCAACAGGCGAGCACATAGTGTCGCCTCCATGTATCTTCTCCTGGAGCCAGATTTATAGCCGGACACCGTGCCTTGTTTCCATCCTACGGCAACAGAGGCCCCCCCCCAATGGCATTCGTGCAGCCCCCATTGCATCACCACTGATAAAAAGTGGATGATGGAAGGAGGCAGAAAGTCCCTCTCCACCTCACTATCAAAGGGACGGTGGATTGAGGGTGAACTATGTGACAGCAACCCGCAGGAATACCTCCCCAGCTCTGCCACATCTGAGGCATCCTGCAGCACTCAGCACTGCTACACCTGCTGTGGCACTTCTGCAGCACCTGGCTCTGCTACATCTGAGGCATCTTGCAGCACCCAGCCCTGCTACACCTGCGGTGGCACATCCTGCAGCACCCAGCTCTGCTACACCTGCGGTGGCACATTCTGCATCACCCAGCTCTGCTACACCTGCGGTGGCACATCCTGCAGTACCCAGCTCTGCTACATATGAGGCATCCTGCAGCACCCAGCTCCGCTATACCTGCGGTGGCACATCTGCATCTCGGCTCTGCTACACGTGCCGTGGCACATCCTGCAGCACCAGTTCCGCGTCGACATCAGGTGAGTGCAACGTCGGGTGGTGGCAGGAGGGCACTGTATGGGGGTGCAGAGGGTCCTGGTCCCATGAGAGGGGATGTTCCGGTCTCTGGGGCAATCCCCCGTTTTTTTTCGGCACTTCTGGGCCGAAAATTTAGTCCCTGTCTTCTAGCACGACTAGTCCTCAACTCGGAACTCCGCCCACCTGCCGGCGGCTCCGCCCATGATTATAGCACTTCTCATTTTCAACGAGAAGCGCCCTTTCCTATTCTCGGTGGCCATCTCCCCTGAGTTACAAGCAGGGGATCACGGCCACCGGTGGCTGAGGGGGTGATATCAGCTTGAAGATAGCACTGACAGGAGCACTGTGAGCAGCGATGAGAGATACCATCCTTGGGACACAGGACCTTTCTCTTTTTTTCCCTCCAGTGCAGTATTTTTTATAGGGCACTTTGCTGCCCCGGGGCTAGAATACCCCTTTTGGCGTGACCTGTGACCCTGTATGTGTCCAGGAGCCCTTTGCTGCCCCCGACCCTAGTGGACCTAGCCCCCTGAGTGGGCTATGTCCCTGTCAGTCTATGGCCTTTCTGGCCAAGGCAACAGAGCTCAGCTGTGCTGGGACCATCAACTAGCAGGGGCCGTTATCCATCCCAGAATGCACAGGCCTCTAGAGCATGGGCCCATAGCACGTCCCCCTGACACTTCTGTGCTTCGGCGTTTGTGAGTTCCGTTTTCTCGCTCCCGCTCCCCAGGCGTTCGCAGCGAACACGACTCAGAATATGAGTCGGATGGGTCCATAGACCTGAACTCGCAGGAGTATCAGGAGACGGTGGAGACCCTCATTTAGGCACAAACTCTGAAGGTGGAAGAGGATCCTACGTCTATCCCAGGTCTATCCCAGGTCCTTTAAAAGGACTATAGGGCCTCAGGGTGTCAATCACCCCGAGTTTAAGGACATTGTCAGAGACATAGGGATCTGCCGGATAAACCTTTCACAAGGCAACCCTTTTGCTCTAAGGGTATATTGGATCAAGTCTCCTTCAGTGGATCATCCTGTATCGCGTCTCACATCAAAAAACCCTACTTTCCTTGTCTGATGGTTCCTCAATTAAAAATCACACACGACAGATTGAAAACCTTGCTCGGTCAGACTTTGAGGCCTCTGGTTTGGCTCTGCCTCCATCCTTCTCCACGACCTGGGTGGCTAAACCTGTGGTCGACTGGGCAGAGGCTCTGGCTAAAGCCATTCAGGGCAGTAACCTTCCTCCTGAGGCAGCTCCTCTCGCTATACGAATCTCTCGGATCGGAGAGTACGTGATACAAGCCTCTCTAGATGCGGCTAATTGCATAACCTTCGCAGCCACAACTCCATCACCATCAGAAGGGCAGCTATGGCTCAGAGGTGCCGAGCGGATTCCTTTTTCCAAAAGAGTCCTTGACCTCTCAGCCTTACCAGAGCAATCAACTATTTAAAGAAAAGCTGGACCAACTTATCTCCGACGCTACTTGGGGGAAGAGTAAATTCCTTCCACAATGAAAGGCCGGCAGACTTTTTCGGAGTCAACAGCAAGTTGATCCTGGCCCTTTCGTGTCAATCCGAGCTCGTCCTCTGCGACCGCCTCGTCCGCACCGAGCCGCTCCTCTCGTAGCGACAAAGGCTCACAGGTGTAGTACAGACCCAATCATTCTTGCAAGGGCTAGATCCCACAGATTCTCTGCACAAGGACTTGTTGCGGTATCCGGTTGACGTCTACAAAGCAGGCAGCCGTCTACTTTTTGTTCTGTAAGTCCTGGCTGTCGGTTGTTCACGACGAGTGGGTCAGGGATCTGGTGTCCTCCGGATACAAGATAGTTTTTTTTTTTTCTTTCTTCTCGCCCTCCCAACACATTTTTTCCCCCCAAAACAGAGGCACAGGCGTTATCCTTTTTTGTGGTTCCGAAGAAAGACAGAACGATGCTGCCCATACAAGTCCTAAAACTGTTAAACAAGTTTGTAAGAGTTCAACACTTCAGAATGGAGTGTCTCCGCTCGGTCATCACCTTGATGGAAAAGGGAGAGTTCCTGGCATCCATCGTCATTCGGGATGCTTACCCTCATATCCCGGTTTTTCCCACTCACCAAAGATTTCTTCGCGAACACTTCCAATTGTCAGCTTGCCCTTCGGCCTCGCCACTGCCCCCAGAGTGTTCACCAAGGTCATGGCGGCCGTCATGTCCATTTTACACTCTCTGGGCATGGTGGTTTAACCATACCTAAACGATCTGTTAATCAAGGGTCCGTCCTTCCAGGCCTACGCAGAGTGCGTGAGTATCACTGTGGATACTCTTTCTCGCCTGGGCTGGATGATAAACTTAAACAAGTTTTCTCTGGTACCAGCTCAGCAGATATCCTGCTTAGGGATGATCCTAGACACTTCCCGAGGGTTGGTGATTCTCCCTCCAAAGAAGGTCTTGGCCTTACAACAGGGAGCTTGGATGCTTTGCCGATCCTTTTTCTCATTACATAGGATTCAGCATGGGAATATTGGGTAAGATGGTAGCTGCAAGGGAGGCGATGGCACATTCACCCAATTTCATCTCCGGCCTCTGCAACATGCGATTTTGACGGTCTGGGACAGGAGCATATTCTCTCTCAACCGTCGGCTCCGTCTCTCAGCGGGTCACGCAGACCCTCAGATGGTGGACGCTGAGGTCTTCCGTGAATCAGATGAAATATGGTCTGCTCTAGAATCGTGTCTCCCGGTCAACATTCCGGAGATAGGAGCAATCAGATAGGACTGAAGAAGAACCAATCATCTGGCAGGTTATCCCATCAGGATCCAATCAGACAACGCCACAGAGATGGCGTACATCTCAGCTGTTCACATCCTGGGCGTATAGAATTGGGCAGCAGACCTCCTCAGCCGTCAGGGTCTCGCCTCTGGAAAGTAGTCTCTTTATCCGGCAGTTTTTCAGCAGATCTCTTTGCTGGGGGACGCCGGATGTGGATCAGATGGTCTCAAAGTTTAACGCCAAAGTTCCTGGGTTCATGGCTCGGACTCGGGACCCAGGAGCCATCGGGGCGGACACACTGGTTCTTCTGTTGAATCAATTTTGTCTCCCATATGTCTTTCCTCTTCCGGGGGTCATCAGGAAGATCAGAGCGGAAGGGGTTCCAGTGATCCTAGTCGCTCCACACTGCCACGCCAGGTGTGGTATGTAGAGCTAGTGCAACTCGTTGCCAACGTTCCCTTGTGATTGGCGATCTTCCAGATCTACTCTCCCAGGGCTCGATTTGCCACCAACAAATTCAGGGGCCCTGTGTTTAACGGTTTGGCCGTTGAATCCTAACCCAAGCTGGATTCTCTCAACAGTTGGCCTCCACCATGATTAGTGCCCGGAAGCCCGCGTCGGTACGCATTTATCATCGCACCTGGAAGGCTTTTTTCTCTTAGCGCAGAGACCGCAGACGTTCTCCTCTCATTTTTTTCCATTCCATCCTTTTTGGATTTCCTCCAGACCAATCTGGAGTCAGGCCTCACGCTTACTTCGCTCAAAGGTCATATTTCAGCCTTATCCGTGCTGTTCCAACGCAGGATTGCTACCAGATTACGGGTGAAGACCTTTATTCAGGGGGTTTCCCACGTGGTACCTCCCTAGAAAATGCAGTTGAAATCATGGGACCCCAATTTGGTCCTAGATGTTCTACAGGAAGTTCCTTTCGACCGCTGCAGGACGTATTGCTGACCTGTATTCCCCTCGTTTTGCCCAGCACCAGCCCATCGTATCGAAAGGGCTCTTCACACTCTGGATGTGGGGAGAGCTGTGAGGCGGTACGTTTCACGGATGGCATCTTTCCGAAACTCGGATGCTCTATCGTGCTTCCAGAGGGGCACAGGAAGGGTCTAGCCGCTTCCAAGGCCACGATAGCCAGGTAGATTTGCTCAGCTATTCAGGAGTCCTACCGCGTCAGAGGCAAGCCTATCCCAGCAGGGATTAAGGTACACTCCACTCGGGCGGTGGCCGTTTCCTGAGCTATCGCCATCAGGCGTTGGCGGAACAGGTTTGCAAAGCTACGATTTGGTCCAGCCTGCACACTTTTGCAAAGCACTACAATATTCACACTCAGGCTTCTGCAGATGCAGCCCTTGGCAGACGGATTCTGCAAACGGCAGTGACACATCTGTAGCCTTTTTGTACATGGGGTTTCATCTGCTATGTTGCTCCCCACCCAGGGACTGCTTTGGGATGTCCCATGGTCTGTGTCCCTCAATGAGGCGAAGGAGAAATAGGGATTTTTGTGTACTCACCGTAAAATCCTTTTCTCCAAGCCAATCATTGGGGGACACAGCACCCACCCTGTTAGCCTGTTGGCTTGTGTTTGTTCCTTGGTTTTGACATATTGTACACTTGTTTGCTAGTCATGAGCTATTACTGCTTTGTCACCGAACTGGTTCAGGCTAGAGCCAGCAGAGGGTGTATACTGCAGAGGAGGAGGAGCTAATCTTTTCTATGTTTACTTAGTGTCCTCCTAGTGGCAGCAGCATAACACCCACAGTCTGTGTCCCCAATGATTGGCTCGGAGAAAAGGATTTTACGGTGCATATACAAAAATCCCTATTTTTTTTTAAACTTGGTATTGAACTCATCCAATTTGTTGCTATTCTTTTCTCCCTGTGGATTTTTTTACTCAAATATTTGGATAGGAAAATCTACAGTATTTCCATTATTAGTGACCGTGGCCATAATCTGCTAATGTCCACACTGTATCTTAATAAATAGGGCTGCTTTAGTTTTTTCTACAAATTTCTATGAATTTAGCAGGGTGGATTTGATTTAAATCACGATTTAAATCACGATTTAAATCACTAGTCAGTGTTAGGTTGAACAATTTAATAATAAAATGTTCACTTCACTTAACCCTGCTGTTCTGTTCGGTCTGGGGAGACCTATTTTGAACTTTGGTATTTTTTGGGGTGTTCAAGATGCGGTTCTGAAACTTGTGGTTGATTGACTTAAATGAGGATGGGTCGGTCGGCCACGGGTTTCAGAGCCGCATCTTGAATATTTTAAAGAATATTGAAGTTCAAAGTCGGTCATTTTTGACCAACAGGACAGCAGGGTTAAGTTGCCTACTCCTGGCCTAATGGATATTGATCAGGTGCGCACCAAGAAATAAACATATAACAACACACAGTCATATGTAAACTCTCCATGATCAATCTATGGCCCAGCTGCAAGGGAAAAAGAGACTTTATTCAGTCAGAACACATGGTTACATATCCCCTGTAAGGGGGCTCGGTTAGCTCTAAAATGGGAGTGATCGGATGCATTCCATTGGTTAGTGGGTTGGGCAATGAGCAAGTCCATGGGTGGATCCATGAGGTCATCAGGGTGGGTTGGTCCATGAGGTCATCAAGGTGGGCGTCACTGTGGGTGGATCCATGAGGTCATCAGGGTGGGCGTCATCTTGGATACCAGCCAGGCAGCCACATGGCTCTCTGATACAGGAAATGGCAGCCATCTTTAGTGTCTTTTAATCTAAGAAAGCTTGTAAGGTTAAACAATACACGTTATGGGTCGCTTCTCTCAACCTCTTATGTCTTGGGGTTAATTAAGTATTTGATCTTATGGCTCTCCTCAACAGTCCCCCCTAAATACTTTATTAACCTTTTTTTTTTATCTTGATCCCACCGTGGTTTCCTAACCCACCAGTGTTAAGTGTCACTATGACATCAGAGGCTTCATGACAATACAGATGCTATAGACACCAGAGAATGTGTGACCAATCATGGATATATCAGGAGGTACCTCGGAGCGCGCTACCAGCGTCCTCGGGACTTTTCTACCTGCTGGATCTATTACTCTCCAATCTCCATGGTTACATTAACTACACATGTCACTCACCCTGATGTAACACATCCTAGATCTGACCGTCTCGCCCGGGAGGGGGGAATTGGAGTTTTCACCAGTTTGAGACAAGTTTTCCCTTGTGGAAAACCTCCCTTTGTAGCTGGACTTTGACAAGCAGGTCAGATCCTACTCTGTCCCTAACTGTCTAACAAGTTTATAACGTGAGAGATGGATTAAATGGCGCTATAACAATAAATAATAATAATATGGATCCAGGAGACGCTCAGCAATCCTGACTGAAGTAGGAGTAGTCAGGAGCACTTGGTAGGAACCCTCAAATCTCGACTGCAGGGATGTCTTTCTGATGAACTTCTTTACCAGCATGTAGTCACCAGGTTGGAAATCATGGGTACCTTCACTGGAATCTGGAATGGATGATAAAACTTGTACATGTGTTACTGACAGTTCTTTTAGTAAGGACAATTACATAATTTACAAGAGTATCACTTCCTAAAGCTAGTTGTTGTGGAAAATATTGACCCAACCTTGGAGGCTCCCCCAAAAAGAATCTCGTGTGGTGTGAGTTTGGTGGGACCCCTTGGAGTGTTTCTGACTGAGTATAAGGCAATGGGCAAAATATCTGTCCAAGTCTGACCTCCTAACTGGCTTTCAGTATTTTATTTTTCAAGGTGCCATTCAGTGTTTCTACTTTCCCACTGCTCTGTGGGTGATATGGAGTATGTAAACCCAAATCAGCTCCCACCAATGTCCATAGTTCCTTAGTCAGTGCTGCAATGAATGCGGGTACTTGGTCACTCTCAATTACCTCTGGGACCCCATATCTGCATACTACTTCAGTCATCAGTCTCTTAACAGTCACTCTGGCAGTCATGTTTATTACTGGATAGGCTTCGGGCCATCCTGAGAACATGTCAGTCACTACCAGTACATACTCGTACTTCCCTACTTTTGGCATTTGAATGTGATCAATCTGAATCCTCCGAAAGGGATAGAGTGGTTTAGCCAATGTTTCTGAGTAACTTTCTGGGGCGGTGCTGGATTGCATGTTGCACACACAAGGCAGGAATTGCAGTATTTTTGGGTGACAGTAGAGATCCCAAGTGCCATGTAAGTCTTCCAAATCAGGTCAATCATCTGATTCCGGCCTCTGGGCGATACCGTGTGCCCATTCTGTCTCCGAGGAATACAGATTACGGGGTAGACAGAACTTTTTGTTCACCCTCCAGACTCCATCTTCATCCTTTTTTAGGTCCTCCTTCTTGTCATGGCTTCTTTTCATCATCCAATGTCTTGATGTAGATGGATAATCCTCATAAGAGAGCCTTTAGTCCCTTCTTCAGTGTTTTGTGACACGTACACCGCTGCTTTCTCTTTCCCAAATGGATCAGCAGCATAGGTTTTTACTGTTTTGTCAGCAAAGAAGTTCCTCCTTGCTTCTGGAGAATCCAATCTTCCGTGAGCTTTGATCTTGATCACTGCAACCTCCGAACGTAGATCAAGAGCGGCCACAAGTTCTTGTATGGTAGCAGCATGTTTTACAGGAGTTCCACTGGACGTTAGGTATCCTCTGGCTGCCCAGATACTGCCGAAGTCATGAGCCACTCCGAAAGCATATCTTGAATCCGTGTAGAGGTTGACCACCTTCTCCGTTGCTTCCTGACAAGCCAACGTCAAAGCTTTAAGTCCCGCTTCTTGTGCAGACATGTGCGGTGGTAGTGATCCAGCTGAGATGACCTGGTCATGTGTAACCACGGCATATCCCGTATGGAACCTTCCCGTTTCATCTGCAAATCTGGAACCATCAGTGAGGAACGTCAGGTCAGCATGTGGGAATGGGTCTTCAGACACGTTTTTCTTGGAGGCTATTTCTTTCTGCATTTGTTCAAGACAGTCATGATCCTCCTTTGCGTGTGTAGAGGCATCTTCTCCGAGAGCATGAGCATCATCATCCACATCCCCCCTGGAAAGAGGAAGCAGCATGGACAGTTTGAAGATGCTGCAGCGGACAAGAGTGACATTATCCGGAACCAACAGCGAATATTGTAGTCTCATATGACGCTGCACCAACAGATGCTTAGGGTTGCAGGAATAGCAATTATGTCGTGTGGAGCCATTAAGAGAACTGGATGTCCTCAGATGATATCAGAATTTGGGATTCCAAAAGCTGGTGCAGACTGTATGGCCTGTTTAAGAGCGTAGAAAGCTTCCACGGATTTGGTACATAGTGGAAACGCTGATGTCTTGAGGTCTTTGTACAATGGCTGCATCAGCTTTGAGGCATCTGGAATCCTTTGGCGACAATAAGTGATAGGTCAGCCAGCTCATCCGAGGCCCATGTCTTGGGTTCTTGGCAGAACTCAACACCAGAGTCCCATGTCTTGTCACTGGCAAGTGAGTCATCATTGAACACGATATCCATAACAGGCCAATATGCATCGACTGCTTTAAGATTTGACAGGGAAATTAGATCTTGCCACGTAGCTGGGTAAGTTCTTTGGATTTGAAGCATGCTTCTGTAGAAAGGCATCGGCTGTTTTTCTGGATCTGGAGCTTGGTACAACAGAGTAGCAGCTTGCTGGGGTGTAAACTTGACGTAGAGGGTGGGCTCCTCAGACATGAGCATTGGCACTGTTGGTGGTGACACCTGAGGCGGGAGTAGAGATGGCACCGGAATTGTCAAGGTCTCAATTTGCTCACTAATATTCACATACTCTAAAATGCGAGTTATTGCTGCATGAAGTTGTTGAGCACTAACGTCTGGATGAATAGGGTCAAAAGTAGGGGTCACAGCGTGTATGATCATTCTACATGGAAGATTGCCAGCTTTAGTCACCACTATGTCCCCAACAGCTATCTGACCATGTGACTCAACAATGATTTGACTGTCAGCTTGAATAGTCGTCCCTCCTGCTTACACTATAGCTCTAGCTACACCTCCATTATGCTCTAACCGAGAATTGGCAGCTTTAACAATAGCGTCTGTTTCCATTGTCGTTATGTCACCCTTTCCCACCACTAACAAGGGTCCCTCAGGAAGTTCTTTTTGAAAACAGGTTGTCAACATTCCCTCCCCTTTGTGCTTCCTGTGCTATTGACATCCCCCTCCCAGATTGAGCCCCCCCCCTTGATACAGTTGCCACCGTCCCATACAGGTGTGCACTTGGCTGCAAGAGAGCCTGTGAGGTACCGGGCATAGGGTTAGGTAGACTGTGTGAGAGTGCTATTGTAGTGGAAGCGTTGGGAGGAGAGGCCATTGCTTGGAGCATCTTGTGTGGGTTGTTGTGAACAGGTAATTCAGAACCACAATGGACATTGAAGTTCAGAGCACACAGTGACCTGACAATTACCAAAAACATAGGACGAGCTCTGAGACGTGGGAACTCCGCTGACCGCAATCCCCAATCCTATCACACAACACCAGAGGTAGCCGTGGATTGCGCCTAATGCTCCCTATGCAACTCGGCACAGCCTGAGAAACTAACCAGCCCTGAAGATAGAAAAATAAGCCTACCTTGCCTCAGAGAAACTCCCCAAAGGAAAAGGCAGCCCCCCACATATAATGACTGTGAGTAAAGATGAAAACACAAACACAGAGATGAAATAGATTTAGCAATGTGAGGCCCGACTTACTGAATAGACCGAGGATAGGAAAGATAGCTTTGCGGTCAACACAAAAACCTACAAACAACCACGCAGAGGGGCAAAAAGACCCTCCGCACCGACTAACGGTACGGAGGTGCTCCCTCTGCGTCTCAGAGCTTCCAGCAAGCAAGGAAAACCAACAAAGCAAGCTGGACAGAAAAAATAGCAAACAAAAATAACACAAGCAAAACTTAGCTTATGCAGGACAGACTGGCCACAGGAACGATCCAGGAGGAAGCAAGACCAATACTAGAACATTGACTGGAGGCCAGGATCAAAGCACTAGGTGGAGTTAAATAGAGCAGCACCTAACGACTTAACCTCATCACCTGAGGAAGGAAACTCAGAAGCCGCAGTACCACTCTCATCCACCAAAGGAAGCTCATAGACAGAACCAGCCGAAGTACCACTCACGACCACAGGAGGGAGCTTGGCCACAGAATTCACAACAGTGGGTGTGCGGCTAAATTAGCAGTGAAAGTGACAGTAGAAAGGGTTGGTGCCGAGGACGATCCAGGCGGGAGCATTGCTAGATAGGGGAAAGGTTCGGTGCCCCATTGGAAACCACTGAGACAGGATACATGGGTAAAGCTTGTTCACTTCCCAAAGGAAAATAGTATTGGCCGTTAGTGGTCATTACTGGGTAACAAGGATTTGGTGATGTGGTGTATAGCCTTAGTCTAAGATGTTCACCACCAGGAGCAGCACATTTGCCATCCAGAAAATGGCTACCGTCAGAATTACATGTTATCCACAAAATGGCCACCATTAGAATTAACACATTTGCCATCCACAGAATGGCCGCCGCCAGCATGAACACATTTGCCATCCATAAAATGGATGCTACCAGCATTAGCAAATTTACCATCCATAAAATGGCTGCTACCAGCATTAACAAATTTACCATTTACAAAATGGCTACTACCAGCATTAACAAATTTACCATCTACAAAATGGCTACTACCAGCATTAACAAATTTACCATCCATAAAATGGCTGCTACCAGCATTAACAAATTTACCATTCACAAAATGGCTACTACCAGCATTAACAAATTTGCCATTCACAAGATGGCCGCCGTCAGCACTAACAAATTTGCCATTCACAAGATGGCCGCCGTCAGCACTAACAAATTTGCCATCTGCAAAATGGCCGCCGTCAGCACTAACAAATTTGCCATTCACAAGATGGCCGCCGTCAGGGTTAGCACATGGCTCTGGGCCACCATTATAAGGTGGTGGCCCCTCACAGGATATATTTTTGTAATACACATAACTCAAAACTCTGCCCTTTTTATTCCTTTCCTCTTCTACCCAATTTTCTCTATACAGACTTTCAGAGACTTTCTCCCATGCCCTAGCAGTAGACAACAATCCATTATCTTCTAGGATACCTTTCCTTTCTTTCAAGACAATCTTCCACTCCAGGGGCTGTAACCTTCCCCTTCTGGCATTCCACACAACTTCATAAGCTTTTTACATTGTTTAACATGACTCTTCCCTTCACGAGTCGCTACTAATGTACACTGGTCTAACTTGCCATCTGAATTTGGCTTAGTGCCAATACGGCAGAACTGCATTAATTTCTCCATCTTTCTATAGATATCTATATCTCTATCAAGATAACAAACACCAAACAAACAATAAGACGGGGGAGATGACTCAAACCTGAGATTCTAAAGAGAACTGAGTCTGCAGTACTCAGTTCCTATTCTTTCTTGTCACGTGGTCCCTGTCTGACTTCCGTATTCTGTACTTTACAAACCAATTATTCCCTACTTAGTCAAATTCCCTAACTTACCAGTCCCCGTGCAGAGTCAACTCACTCGATGCCACGGTGCAAAAAAAAACTATAAATTTATTTATTTGGCTCGAACTGAGTCATCTCACTCCAAGTTTTAATGAGCCGCTACACAATTTATTAGGCGCCGAACTGAGTCATCTCACTCCAAGTTTTACCGGGCCCCCCTAGGCCGAGTCAATCACTCAAGGTCCTAGTCTCTCTTATACAGAACTGAAAATCTTATCACAGGCGACAACCATGTACTGTACCACAGACAAAAATATATATATATTTTTTTCTCTTACACTTGCTTGCTTTTCTTTTCTAAAAACTTGCTTTTCCTGTTCTAACACTTGCTTTTCCTTCACTAAAAAAAAACAAAAAAACTTGCTTTTCCTGTTCTACCAGTCATCTCCCCTCCTCACAACACATAACAGGCAGTAGGCAACTAAAACATGTGACGGTTCTTGCAATTAAATGACCAGCAGCGGAGAGACCCTTCTGCCGTCTTACAGATACCACGAAGACCGGACACGGTCAGGCAATCTGCACAGGATACCCCGAAGGACACAGGTAAAGACTACAGATTATAAAAATCAGCAGACTTACCGTGTTCTGATAAGGAGGTGATCAGTCTCCATGTTCGGGGTATTCAGCGCGTCGTGCCATTCCAGTCGCCGGTCCTCAGGGTTCAGGGCTCTTCCTCTGCTGGCCCCAGGTTGGGCAGCCAAATTGTTAGGTTGAACAATTTAATAATAAAATGTTCACTTCACTTAAGTTGCCTACTCCTGGCCTAATGGATATTGATCAGGTGCGCACCAAGAAATAAACATAACAACACACAGTCATATGTAAACTCTCCATGATCAATCTATGGCCCAGCTGCAAGGGAAAAAGAGACTTTATTCAGTCAGAACACATGGTTACATATCCCCTGTAAGGGGGCTCGGTTAGCTCTAAAATGGGAGTGATCGGATGCATTCCATTGGTTAGTGGGTTGGGCAATGAGCAAGTCCATGGGTGGATCCATGAGGTCATCAGGGTGGGTTGGTCCATGAGGTCATCAAGGTGGGCGTCACTGTGGGTGGATCCATGAGGTCATCAGGGTGGGCGTCATCTTGGATACCAGCCAGGCAGCCACATGGCTCTCTGATACAGGAAATGGCAGCCATCTTTAGTGTCTTTTAATCTAAGAAAGCTTGTAAGGTTAAACAATACACGTTATGGGTCGCTTCTCTCAACCTCTTATGTCTTGGGGTTAATTAAGTATTTGATCTTATGGCTCTCCTCAACATCAGTAAGGCTTGATTTAAATCAGTGATTTAAATCAAAGTTTCTACCTAACTGAATTTGACTCCGCAGAGGTCCCAGCCTCTTCTTCACGGCAAAAATGTTACAACATGAACAGAGTTGAGAAAAAGACCTTAATCCTATTGGATCATCACCGCACTTCTCATGATGTTGCCTCATTCGCGCCACCAGGCCTTGCATCTCTTTGTTGCATCGTTTACATTTTGCACGCATGCCTGCCTTACCGATAGGCGAAGGAGCTTCATTAAAATATTCCCAAACTGGGTCTTTTTTACGGCCTGCTGCCATTATAAGGAAAGAATGTAATAAACCTCAGATCGTACACACAAACAGATCCAGACTTGTCTGTCTGTGGCTATGCTGCAGTATTGTGCTCAAAGTTTCACTTTCATTTTCTTGTCTGCTTGCCCTTCCTCCTCCTCACACTTAGATTCACATTCTTCTTGTGTTGTGCAGATCTATTCCACTCCAAACAATCAGAAACATATTGTCTAACTTCTTGGACTTGGCACTGAAGGGGTTGATTCTGTACTCATAGGTTTGTAGAACAATAGGATTAAGGTCTTTTTCTCAACTCTGTTCATGTTGTAACATTTTTGCCGTGAAGAAGAGGCTGGGACCTCTGCGGAGTCAAATTCAGTTTTGAGAACTGCGTAAGTAAAGCGAGTGTCTGTGATAATATAGGAGAGAAACTGCCCACTAATCCTACAGAAACCTCTGGAAGAGCATGGCATTGTGAATGTTACACATATACAGCCTTTATTCTACTGAGTTAAACAACTCAGCTTTATCTCATGATGGAAGAACCATTGGATGGTAAAATATTTTCCTCAAAAAGCAGTTTATTGAAAAAAATCCGATTTAAATAAAAAAAATCCGATTTAAATAAAAAAAACCAATTTTTTTATTTAAAAAAAAAAAAACATTGATTTTTATCCACCCTGGAATTTAGTAATAAGCTAATGTATTCCTAATAATAATAATAAAAACTGGCAAGCTGATTCCTGTTGTTTTGCCTTTCCTAGGTCATTGCACTCTTCTGCAGCTATGTGAGAGGCTTTTGCTGGACCACATCCACAGGCTCCCCGACAACCGCGCTCAGTAAGTTCAGGCTTTATTGTGGCGCTATCATTTTTTTTCTTATGATGTACTAGCTGTTTCCAGCCAGCTAACGCTCAGCCCGCTCATTGCTATCTAATTAACGCAGCTGGTGATTAAACTAAAGTAAATAATGACAACATTCAATAACCTAGTGTGGTAATGTGTGGGGACAGAGCCTCGTGTGGTAATGTGTGGGGACAGGAAAGAGAAGGAGATCCAGCTCAACGAAATAGTGAAAAATCCATAATTTATTTCACTCAAAATACAGTGAAAGGACAAAACATCAGCATACAGAAAAAATTATAAAAACAAGGTCAACGCGTTTCCGGTGACTAAGCACCCTTAATCACTATTTCGTTGAGCTGGATCTCCTTCTCTTTCCTGTTCGTCCACGCCCTGACACAGCGGTTCCGTGCTCCGAGCTCCTGGGAATGTCGGTATGGTGAGCTGGATTTTGTTTTTAATGTGTGGGGACGCAGCCTCATGTGGTAATATATGAGGACGGAGCTTCGTGTGGTAATGTGTGGGGACGCAGCCTCATGTGGTAATATATGAGGACGGAGCTTCGTGTGGTAATGTGTGGGGACGGAGCCTCGTGTGGTAATGTGAGGACGGAGCTTCGTGTGGTAATGTGTGGGGACGGAGCTTTGTGTGGTAATGTGTGGGGATGCAGCCTCGTGTGGTAATGTGTGGGGACGCAGCCTTGTGTGGTAATGTGTGGGGACGAAGCCTCGTGTGGTAATGTGGAGGGACGGAGCCTCGTGTGTTAATGTGTGAGGACGGAGCCTCGTATGGTAATGTGTGGGGACGGAGCCTCGTGTGGTAATGTGTGGGGGAACGGAGCCTCGTGTGATAATGTGTGGGGACGGAGCTTCGTGTGGTAATGTGTGGGGACGGAGCCTCGTGTGGTAATGTGGGGGGGCGGGATTATGTGTGGTGATGTGGGGGGCGGGTTTATGTGTGGTGATGGGCAGGATTATGTGTGGTGATATGGTGGGGGGCGGGATTATGTGTGGTGATGTGGTGGGGGGCGGGATTATTTGTTGGGCAGGATTGTGTGTGGTAATGTGGTGGGGGGCGGGATTGTGTGTGGTAATGGGGTGGGGGCGGGATTGTGTATGATAATGGGGTGGGGGCGGGATTATGTGTGGTGATGTGGGGGCGGGATTATGTGTGGTGATGTGGGTGGACGGGATTGTGTGCGGTGATGTGGTTTGGGGGCAGGATTGTGGGGGTGGGATTATGTGTGGGGGGGCAGGATTGTGTGTGGTAATGGGGTGGGGGCGGGACTGTGTATGGTAATGGCGTGGGGGCGGGATTATGTGTGGTGATGTGGGGGCGGGATTATGTGGTGATGTGGTGGGTGGACGGGATTGTGTGCGGTGATGTGGTTTGGGGGCAGGATTGTGTGGTGGGGGGTGGGATTATGTGTGGGGGGGCGGGATTATGTGTGGTGATGTGGTGGGTGGGCGGAATTGTGTGTGTGGTGGGGGCAGGATTATGTGTGGTGGGGGGCGTTTTTGTGTGTGGTAATGTGGTGGGGGCGGGATTGTGTGGTAATGTGGGGGGTGGGATTGTGTGTGGTAATGTGGTGGGGGGCGGGATTGTGTGGTAATGTGGGGGGTGGGATTGTGTGGTAATGTGGGGGGGGGGCGGGATTGTGTGTGGTAATGGGGTGGGGGCGGGATTGTGTGTGGTAATGGGGTGGGGGCGGAGCTACTGTGCAGGGGGCGGGATTAGCGAGTAATCACGATGCCTCTTGTATATATAGATGCAAGGTTTACCTTCCCTTTTTGATTTTCTTTTTTAGGCCATATTACCATGCCCTGATTACTATCCTGCTGACTCGCTCCTGGAAAGTACGTAAGCAGTGTCAGCAGACCATCAAGAAGCTGCTGGCCTCTCTTGGAGGCACCAAACTGTTACGTGGCCTGTTATCTGAGCTGAAGGTTGTCCAAAATTCAAACAAGGTAAACGGAAGTCCATTCCTCCGTGGAGACTGGAGACAAAGTACTACTTTACTAATTTACATGCAATGTTTCTGTTTGTCACAGTTGGTACCGGTTGATAGTTTAACAATGGATTCAGAGGACATTCCAGAGTCTGGGAAATTGTATGTATCTCCACGGATCCTCCAGGAAGCAATCCATGTTCTTACTTGTGTGCCAGAGTTGGAATCTGATTCTTCAGAAGCAGAAAATCTGGCTCAGGAGCTTCTGGTCTTAGCAAACCATCCATTAGTTGGTGAGAAAGAGACAAATGTATACACAAATATAAGGTGAACTTACTCCTTGTCTAATGTAATGTAACTATCCTTTTTCTGAATACAGCCTCCTCATACAAGGACTTGTGGGTAGATGTAATGTACAAGCTGAAGTTCGATCCGGCTGAATTCATAAATACTCAATTTGACGAATTTCTACATGTAATCACTTCTAATACTACCAGTGATCAGGTCAGTGAGCATTATACTTCAATGACAGTCAATGCCAGACATAGCCCATTGTTCGTCAACTGTGGTTCCATTTTAAAGGAATCTGTCACCAGGTTTTTGCTTCGCCGTCTGAGAGCTGCATAATTTAAGGACAGAGACTCTGATTCCAGCTATGTGTCACTTACTTGGCTGCTTGCTGACGATTTGATAAAATCCCTGTTTAATCTGCTGCAAATTTACCAGTTATAATAATGATAATCTTTATTTTTATACTAGATGGTGGCCCGATTCTAACGCATCTGGTATTCTAGAATATGCATGTCCACGTAGTATATTGCCCAGCCACGTAGTATATTGCCCAGCGATGTAATATATTGCCCAGCCACGTAGTATATTGCCCAGTCACGTAGTATATTGCCCAGCCACGTAGTATATTGCCCAGCCACGTAGTATATTGCCCAGCCACGTAGTATATTGCCCAGTCACGTAGTATATTGCCCAGCCACGTAGTATATTGCCCAGCCACGTAGTATATTGCCCAGTCACGTAGTATATTGCCCAGTCACGTAGTATATTGCCCAGTGACGTATTACCCAGCCACATAGTATATAGCACAGCCCACGTAGTACGGTATATTGCCCAGCCACATAGTATATAGCAGAGCCACGTAGTATATTGCCCAGTCACGTAGTATATTGGCCAGCACAGAGGCACGTAGTATAGAGACTTAAAAAAAATAAATAAACATATACTCACCTATAGCCCGTTGAAGTCCTGCTATACTTACCATCCACCGCCTTTCCCGCTCCTCGCCACGCTCCCTGGATCGCTCCATTGCAAGCGGCAGCTTGCGGTCCCAGCGCTGGTGTGAGCAGGACCTATGATGACGTCGCGGTCACATGACCGTGACGTCACGGCAGGTCCTTGTCGCACACCAGCCCTGGGATGGGACCTCACCGGAAGCTGCCGCTTGCAATGGAGCGGTCCCGGGAGCGTGGCGAGGAGCGAGAAAGGCGGCGGAGGGTGAGTATAGCAGGTTTTTTGTTGTTTTTTAATTATTTTTAACATGACATATTTTTACTATTGATGCTGCATAGGCAGCATCAATAGTAAATAGTTGGGGACACACAGGGTTAATAGCAGCGGTAACGGAGTGCGTTACACCGCAGGCCGTTACCGCTGCCATTAACCCTGTGTGAGCGGTGAGTGGAGGGGATTATGGAGCGGGCGCCAGGCAGTGGGAGTAGGGGAGGGACTAATCGGACTGTGACCGTCGCTGATTGGTCGCGGTAGCTATGACAGGCAGCTGCCGAGACCAATCAGCGAATGAAAAACCGTGACAGAAGGACAGACAGACGGAAGTACCCCTTAGACAATTATGTATATAGATAGCGCTAACATATTCCACAGCACTTTACAGACATTATCATCGCTGTCCCCAATAGGACTCCCAATCTAAATTCTCTATCAGTATGTCTTTCTCAGTTCTCCGAATGCTGAGCTGTGTATAACCCCGACCACAGCAGTGACTGGCCACTTTCTGTGTACACTGTGCATAGGCAGAAAGCTGTCAGTCAGTGGTTGGGACGTGGTTATACAGTGCTCATGAATGTGGTGGGCTACATAACATTAGATTTAGTAGTCCTATAGTCATAATCTCCTGCTGAAAAAATAAAGCAGTAATTTTTTTTTTTTTTTTTTTCAAAACAAGCAGCCCAGTAAGTGACACATCGCTGGAATCAAGGTTTCTATCGCTACATTATGGTGTACTCAGATTAGGTAGCAAAAACCTGGCGGCAGTTTCCCTTTAACGCCTTCACAACAAATGACATACATTTACATCATATGTTGTGTCCCTGACTTTGATACGGGTTCGCACGCCAAGCCCATATCTTTCCTGTCAGATGATGGCTGATTTAATCAGCCATCATGTGCCTCTATCAGCTGCAGCTGTTAACCTGTTAATGCAGCTGTCTATCTCTGACAGCAGCACTTGACATGCACCATCAGCGCGCCCGTGACATGATTGCATTGCAATGATGGGTTGCCATGACAACCGTGGCTCTGCTGAAGACCATCATACTTGATATGCCTGTAGCTTGCATTCATAGAAGGCTGATTTTTCGCTGTACATAGCTGTGCTGATGCACTGCTATGCATTGTACAAGCGATCAGATGATTGCAGCTTCAAGTCTCCTAATGATGCTATTAAATTCAATAAATAGTAAAAAAGAGTTTTCAAAATCTAAAAATAAAAAAATTAAATAGTTCAAATTAACCCCATTTGCCCCATTAATTAATTTTTAAAAATGACACATATTTGGTTTTGCAGTGTTTGTAAAAGTCCGTTCTATCAAAATATAAATTCAATAGGTAAATGGTGAAAAAAATCGATGCACCAGACTTACTTTTTCTCTGCCTCATTGGGGGACACAGCCCGTGGGTGTATACTGCTGCCGCTAGGACGCTGACACTAAAGGTACCGTCACACTAAGCGACGCTGTAGCAATACCGACAACGATGTCGATTGCTGCAGCGTCGCTGGAGAGCTGTCACACAGACAGCTCTCCAGCGACCAACGATGCCGGTTCCCTGGTAACCAGGGTAAACATCGGGTTACTAAGCGTTTATTTGTGAAAAAAACGGAAATTTGGCGAAATTTATGAAAATGTCGCAATTTTCCAACTTTGAATTTTTATGCAATTAAATCACAGAGATATGTCACACAAAATACTTAATAAGTAACATTTCCCACATGTCTACTTTACATCAGCACAATTTTGGAACCAAAACTTTTTTTTGTTAGGGAGTTATAAGGGTGAAAAGTTGACCAGCAATTTCTCATTTCTACAACACCATTTTTTTTTTTAGGGACCACATCTCATTTGAAGTCATTTTGAGGGGTCTATATGATAGAAAATACCCAAGTGTGACACCATTCTAAAAACTACACCCCTCAAGGTGCTCAAAACCACATTCAAGAAGTTTATTAACCCTTCTGGTGCTTAACAGGAATTTTTTGAATGTTTAAATTTAACTTTTTTTCACACAAAATTTAATTCAGCTCCAATTTGTTTTATTTTACCAAGGGTAAAAGGAGAAAATGGACCCCAAACATTGTTGTACAATTTGTCCTGAGTACGCCAATACCCCACATGTGGGGGTAAACCACTGTTTGGGCGCATTGCACAGCTCGGAAGCGAAGGAGCAGAACCGTAATGCACCGTATAATGCAGAACCGTAAAAATAAAAAATCATATTTTTTCACAAAAATTATCTTTTCGCCCCCAATTTTTTATTTCTTTATCGCCTCTCATTGGGGGACACAGGAACCATGGGTGTATGCTGCTGCCACTAGGAGGCTGACACTATGCAAATAAAAAAGTTAGCTCCTCCTCTGCAGTGTACACCCCACCGACTGGCATTAAACTCTTCAGTTTAGCTTAGTGTCAGTAGGAGGTGGACACGGGTCTTTCTTTAGACCCTTATCTACCTCAATGTGCGTCGTTTCTTTTCAGGTTTTTTCCGGATGGGATACAGGGTGAACAGTCACACCTGTAGTCCCTCAAGCGGACTATGAGTACGGCGTGTACTGCCACCCCGTATCCTCATAGATCCCTCAGCAGGACCAAGAGCCTGGCACACAAGCGTGCTCAGAAGTCCGGTCCTGGCCCGTCCCCCACCCACTCGCCCACCAGAGCCTGTCGGTCGGAGGAGACGAGGACGTCCATCAGCAGCTCCTATGGACGTCTGATACCTTCTCAAGGTTAGTAGCAGACGACGGGGGATTTTACTAGGTAAGTATTTCACGGGGCCTGCTTACGGCACACTCCTGCCTGCAGTTTTTCCTTCAGCGGTCGCTGGCTCCTAATTTAGGCCCCGGCCTTTCCCGGGGCCTACTTGCGGCGTACCAGCTGCCCTCAGCGTTCCCCCCTCAGCGTTCTATGCGGCGGCCTCTCCGGCGGCGCTCACCTCCACAGCCAGCTGGGGCCTATTCCGCCGATTCTTCTCTGGCGGCAGCGCTCCCTCCCTTATATGCGGCGGCTGCCGCGCCGCTCTGCCGGGCAGCGTCTGCGCCGCGGGGATCTTCCCTCCGGTCACTGGCTCCAAATTTAGGCCCCGGCTTTTCCGGGGCCTACTCCGGCGACTCTTCTCCGGCGGCAGCGCTCTCTTTCTTTCATGCGGCGGCTTCAGCGCCGCTCTGCCGGGCAGTGTCTTCGTCGCTCTGCCGGGCAGTGTCTGCGCCGCGGGGGTTCTTCTCAGCGGGCACCGGCTTCTAATTTACGCCCCGGCTTTTCCGGGGCCTACTTCCGGTGCCGCGCTCCGCCCACTTCCTTCTTCATCGGGCGGGCTTTTTCCCGCCCGACATACTGTGCCTGCTCATCGGCGCCCCCCTGTCTGGCTCCGCCCCCTTCCTCCAGGGACAGAGTCTGTGTGTGCTCACCGCTTCTTAGCTGCAGGAGCTCACGCAGCGCGCCCCACACCTTCGCCACTGCATCCTCCGTGGGCACAAAATCTGCACAGAATCCAGCACCTCAGGGCAGGAGTTCTCCTCCTCCGGCAAGTGGGACATCTTCCAGGACGGGTCCGTGAGTAGCTGCACTGCAGACTGACACCCCCCTCTGCCCCACTGTCCCCTAACCCACTGGCATCTTCAGAGGACCTCTCAAAATGTCTACCTCTAAAGGGGGCCGCTCTCGCCCCCCTACTTCTTCTTCTGCCTTAGTCACGTACTTTGCTTGTTCGTCCTGTAACAGCAAACTTCCCTCAGGTCAGTCCTCCCCGCTGTGTCAGTCCTGCAGCAACCCGATTGTTCCCACCGCCCAGGATCCCCCGGCTGTTCCGCCCGAGAGTGATCCCCCCATCCCAGGATGGGCCGCCTCTCTGTCACAATCGGTGGCCGATTTAACACGGGTATCTCAAACCCTGGTGTCCGCACTGGATCGGTTACCCCTGCAGACCCCGGCCGTAGCCAGCGGGTCACAGGTACCGCCGCCAGAGCTCTCCTTGATAAGCCACAAAAGGTCCAGACAGGAACGTCGGTCTGAGTCCTCTTCGCGCTCCATCTCGCCGCTCGGCCCTCCCCCGCGGTTGGTGTCCCACCGATCCTCCTCCCCTGAGTCAGGCGAGGCATTATCTGATGCGCCTTCGGAGGATACTTCGGAGCTGGATCCTAACCAAATCGCCACCATGAGTGAGACAGTCCAGAACCTCATTGGGGCAATAAACCAAACATGTGGCATCAAGGATCCCTCTACGGAACCCGCAGATCAGGCGGTTTCGTTTAGACGGGCCAAACCACCTTCAAAATTTTTCGCTCCTCATCCTGAATTCGAGGAAATCGTGTCCAGAGAGAGAGAGAACCCCACTAGGCGTTTTCAGAGGGGAAAACGCCTGGGTGTGTTATATCCTTTTCCTCCAGAACTTACCGCCAATTGGACGGCCTCTCCCTCGGTGGACCCCCCTGTTTCCAGGCTGTCCACCAACACGGTGCTTCCTCTGTCCGGCGGAGCATCTCTGAAGGATTCTAACGATAGAGTTATAGAATCCTTCGCGAAATCTGCTTTTGAAGCGGCTTCAGCGGCTCTATGTCCAGCTTTTGCGTCCACTTGGGCTTCAAAATCCATCTCAAAATGGGCCAAGGATCTTCGGCGAGGTATCCTGGATGGGGCGCCTCCCGCGCAATTAGCGGAACTTGCCAACCAGATTTCCCACGCTGGTGAATACCTGGTTTCCGCCTCCCTGGATGTCGCGTCTTGTGCGGCTCAAGCTTCCAGCAATGCCGTTGCCATCCGCCGGACCGTTTGGCTCAAGGCCTGGCAGGCGGACTTGTCATCCAAAAAGTCCCTCACTAGTCTGCCCTTCCAGGGCTCTCGCCTCTTTGGTTCCCAGCTGGACCAAATAATTAAGGACGCCACCGGGGGTACAAGTTCTCTTCTCCCCCAGGCCAAGCCTCGTCGCCCTCCTCCTAGACGACAGTTTCGTTCTTTTCGGCCTTTTCGTCGCTTCGCTGCGTCAAACTCCTTTTCCCAGCAGCAACAGAGGCCACAGGCACGTCAAGAGAAGAAGGCGGTGTCCTTTAGGCCCACTCCGTCCTGGCGTCCTCGTTTCTCCCAGGGTAGATCCTCCAGGCCCAGGACTGGAAGATCCACCTCGGCATGACTCTCGGCAAGACTCCAGCCCAACTCCCAGATTGGGTGGCCGTCTTCTCCTTTTCAGGGACGTCTGGATTTCCGCAGTAGAGGATGCATGGGTCAGGGAAGTTGTATCCTCGGGATACAAAATAGAATTCGCTTCCCGACCTCGGGATCGTTTCTTCCAATCCCGTCCTCCAAGAGACCCCGCTCTAGTTCCGGGCTTCTTCTCAGCCATCGCTTCTCTGCTCAAATCCGGGGTAATCGTTCCCGTCCCAGAAAAAGAACGCTTCACGGGTTTCTACTCGAATCTTGTTGTGGTACCGAAAAAAGACGGCAAAGTTCGCCCCATTCTGGACCTCAAATTGCTGAACAGGAGAGTTCGCCTGAGACACTTCAGGATGGAATCCCTTCGTTCAGTAATTGCTTCCATGGAGGCTCAGGAGTTTCTATGCTCAATAGATATCCAGGACGCCTACCTCCATGTCCCGATATTTCCCGGACATCACCGTTTCCTGCGCTTCGCAGTGCAACGAGATCATTTTCAGTTCGTCGCTCTGCCGTTCGGTCTTGCAACCGCGCCAAGAGTGTTCACAAAGATCATGGCGGCACTGATGGCCATCTTGAGAGTCAGAGGCTTGGTCCTATTTCCATATCTCGATGACATCCTCATCAAGGCTCCGTCCTTCGCTCAGGTCCACGAAAGCCTGTCCATTGTTCTCGACACCTTAGCCCGTTTCGGGTGGCTGGTAAACCGGAAGAAGTCCTGCCTTATTCCTTCTCAGCGCATCATCTTTCTGGGCATGCTTTTCGATACTCGTCAGAGCAGAGTCTTCCTTCCCACAGACAAGAGATCCTCTCTCTGTCGGGACATACGCTTGCTCCAGGGTCCTCGACCTCCCTCCCTCCGTTCGGCCATGAAGGTTCTGGGGAGGATGGTAGCTACATTGGAAGCGATTCCCTTCGCCCAATTCCATTCGCGACCCCTTCAGCAAGCCATTCTGTCTCAGTGGGACAGGTCGGTCTTCTTCCTGGATCGACCGATCAAACTCTCCTTTCGGGTCAGGCGGTCTCTCAACTGGTGGCTGACGTCACCTCTCATCTCCCAGGGCAGGTCCTTCCTTCCGGTTCACTGGCAGGTGGTGACAACGGACGCCAGCCTGCTCGGCTGGGGTGCGGTTTTTCGCCACCTGACGGTCCAGGGCCGCTGGTCGCTGCGGGAGTCATCTCTGCCGATGAACGTCCTCGAAATTCGGGCCATCTTCCTGTCCCTCCGCCACTGGGAAAGGATCCTCAGGGGCCTTCCAGTCCGGATCCAGACGGACAACGCCACGGCTGTGGCATATGTCAACCATCAGGGGGGGACTCGGAGCTCCTTGGCCCTTGCCGAGGTATCCAAGATCCTCCTTTGGGCAGAGGCAACGGTTCCGGTGATATCCGCGGTGCATATCCCCGGCGTGGAAAACTGGGCCGCCGACTTCCTCAGCCGCGAGGGCCTCGCGGCAGGGGAATGGTCCTTGCATCCGGAGGTCTTCCATCAGATTTGTCTTCGATGGGGAACTCCGGATGTGGATCTCACGGCGTCCCGAGTCAACAGGAAGGTTCCGCAGTTCGTCTCCAGGTCCCGCGATCCTCTCGCAGTGGGCGTCGATGCTCTGGCCATTCCTTGGTCACAGTTCGAGCTGCCCTACCTGTTCCCACCCCTTCCATTACTTCCCAAACTGTTGAAGAAGATCAAAGCGGAAGGGGTGCCGGTCATCCTGATCGCCCCGGATTGGCCCAGGAGAGCTTGGTTCGCGGAGCTCGTCAACCTTCTCGCGGACGCTCCCTGGCGCCTTCCAGACAGGCCCGATCTGCTGTCCCAGGGTCCGATCTGCCACCCGAATTCTCGGTCGCTCAGTTTAACGGCGTGGCTGTTGAGACCGCGGTTCTGAGAGCGTCCGGCCTTTCGGACCGGGTGATTCACACCATGATTCAGGCTCGGAAGCCTTCGTCTTCCAGGATCTACTACCGCACCTGGAAGGCCTACTTCCGGTGGTGCGAGTCCAACCGCGTTCCGCCTATGGTTTTTTCCCTGCCTTCTCTTTTGGCCTTCCTTCAGGCAGGACTGGATTCGGGCCTGGCTCTTAGTTCCCTGAAGGGTCAGGTCTCTGCGCTTTCCATCCTCTTTCAGAAGACCTTGGCCTCTCGGCCACAGGTTAAGACCTTCTTTCATGGGGTAGCCCACGCCGTCCCGCCGTACAGGGCCCCTGTGGAGGCATGGGACCTAAACCTGGTACTGGACGTTCTGAAGGTTTCTCCCTTTGAACCTCTTAGGGAGATTCCTCTATCAGTTTTATCATGGAAGGTAGCCTTTCTTGTGGCCATCACGTCCATTCGCCGCGTTTCCGAGCTGGTGGCCCTGTCTTGCCGTCCTCCGTTTTTGGTCATTCACCAGGACAAGGTGGTCTTCCGGCCCCCACCTTCTTTTCTTCCTAAGGTGGTTTCCACCTTCCACCTCAACGAGGACATCGTTCTACCTTCCTTTTGTCCAGCTCCGACTCATCCTCTGGAGCGATCATTGAACAAGCTGGATCTTGTCAGGGCTGTGAGGATCTATCTGGACAGAACGTCCACTTTCCGGAAGACGAATTTCTTTTTCGTCATTCCTGATGGCACGCGCAGAGGCCAGCCGGCTTCTAAAGCGACTATTGCTCGATGGATCAGAATGGCAATCTTGGAGGCTTACCGGGTCAAGAACAGAGTGCCCCCTCCTGGGATTAAGGCTCACTCTACCCAGGCAGTCGGCGCCTCCTGGGCGGTGCACCACAGGGCTTCCGCCCTACAGCTGTGCAAAGCGGCAACTTGGTCTTCCATCCACACGTTCGCCAAATTTTACAAGGTCCATACCTACGCATCGGCGGACGCCAGCCTAGGCAGAAGGATCCTGCAGGCGGCAGTGGTGAGTCCTCTGACCTGATGGAAGTCTGTTTTTCCCGCCCTTGGGACTGCTTTGGGACGTCCCATGGTTCCTGTGTCCCCCAATGAGAGGCGATAAAGAAAACAGGATTTTTGGTTGCTTACCGTAAAATCTGTTTCTTGAAGCCTCCATTGGGGGACACAGCTCCCTCCCAATGTTTTTTGTTATATGTTTTCTGACTGTTTTCACGTTTACAGTTCTCAAGTTTGTGGTTATGGTTTTTCAACCTTGTTCTTTCTCCTACTGCTTTCTCACTAACTGAAGAGTTTAATGCCAGTCGGTGGGGTGTACACTGCAGAGGAGGAGCTAACTTTTTTATTTGCATAGTGTCAGCCTCCTAGTGGCAGCAGCATACACCCATGGTTCCTGTGTCCCCCAATGGAGGCTTCAAGAAACAGATTTTACGGTAAGCAACCAAAAATCCTGTTTTTTCCAAGGGTAAGAGAAGAAATTGGACCCCAAAATTTGTTGTACAATTTGTCCTGAGTACGCTGATACCCCATATGTGGGGGTAAACCACTGTTTGGGCGGATGGGAGAGCTCGGAAGGGAAGGAGCGCCATTTGACTTTTCAATGCAAAATTGACAGGAATTGAGATGGGACGCCATGTTGCGTTTGGAGAGCCACTGATGTGCCTAAACATTGAAACCCCCCACAAGTGACACCATTTTGGAAAGTAGACCCCCTAAGGAACTTATCTAGAGGTGTGGTGAGCACTTTGACCCACCCAGTGCTTCACAGAAGTTTATAATGCAGAACCGTAAAAATAAAAAATCATATTTTTTCACAAAAATTATCTTTTCGCCCCCAATTTTTTATTTTTCCAAGGGTAAGAGAAGAAATTGGACCCCAAAAGTTGTTGTACAATTTGTCCTGAGTACGCTGATACCCCATATGTGGGGGTAAACCACTGTTTGGGCGGATGGGAGAGCTCGGAAAGGAAGGAGCGCCGTTTGACTTTTCAATGCAAAATTGACAGGAATTGAAATGAGACGCCATGTTGCGTTTGCAGAGCCCCTAATGTACCTAAATAGTAGAAACCCCTCACAAGTGACACCATTTTGGAAAGTAGACCCCCTAAGGAACTTATCTAGATGTGTGGTGAGCGCTTTGACCCACCAAGGGCTTCACAGAAGTTTATAATGGAGAGCCGTAAAAATAAAACAAAAATTTTTTCCCACAAAAATTATTTTTTAGCCCCCAGTTTTGTATTTTCCCGAGGGTAACAGGAGAAATTGGACCCCAAAATTTGTTGTCCAATTTGTCCTGAGTGCGCTGATACCCCATATGTGGGAGGGAACCACTGTTTGGGCGCATGGGAAGGAGCTCCATTTGGAATGCAGACTTAGATGGAATGGTCTGCAGGTGTCACATTGCATTTGCAGAGCCCCTAATGTACCTAAACAGTAGAAACCCCCCACAAGTGACACCATTTTGGAAACTAGACCCCCTAAGGAACTTATCTAGATGTGTTGTGAGAGCTTTGAACCCCCAAGTGTTTCACTACAGTTTGTAACGCAGAGCCGTAAAAATAAAAAATCTTTTTTTTCCCACAAAAATTATTTTTTAGCCCCCAGTTTTGTATTTTCCCAAGGGTAACAGGAGAAATTGGACCCCAACAGTTGTTGTCCTATTTGTCCTGAGTACGCTGATACCCCATATGTTGGGGTAAACCCCTGTTTGGGCACACGGGAGAGCTCTGAAGGGAAGAAGCACTGTTTTACTTTTTCAACGCAGAATTGGCTGGAATTGAGATCGGACGCCATGTCGCTTTTGGAGAGCCCCTGATGTGCCTAAACAGTGGAAACCCCCCAATTATAACTGAAACCCTAATCCAAACACTCCCCTAACCCTAATTCCAACGGTAACCCTAACCATACCTCTAACCCTGACACACCCCTAACCCTAATCCCAACCCTATTCCCAACTGTAAATGTAATCTAAACCCTAACTGTAACTTTAGCCCCAACCCAAACTGTAGCCCTAGCCCTAACCCTAACCCTAGCCCTAACCCTAACCCTAACCCTAGCCCTAATGGGAAAATGGAAATAAATACATTTTTTTAATTTTTCCCTAACTAAGGGGGTGATGAAGGGGGGTTTGATTTACTTTTATAGTGGTTTTTTTAGCGGATTTTTATGATTGGCAGCCGTCACACACTGAAAGACGCTTTTTATTGCAAAAAATATTTTTTGCGTTAACACATTTTGAGAGCTATAATTTTTCCATATTTTGGTCCACATAGTCATGTGAGGTCTTGTTTTTTGCGGGACGAGTTGACGTTTTTATTGGTAACGTGACATTTTTTGATCGCTTTTTATTCCGATTTTTGTGAGGCAGAATGACCAAAAACCAGCTATTCATGAATTTCTTTTGGGGGAGGCGTTTATACCGTAACGCGTTTGGTAAAATTGATAAAGCAGTTTTATTCTTCGGGTCAGTACGATTACAGCGACACCTCATTTATATCATTTTTTTATGTTTTGGCGCTTTTATACGATAAAAACTATTTTATAGAAAAAATAATTATTTTGGCATCGCTTTATTCTCAGGACTATAACTTTTTTATTTTTTTGCTGATGATGCTGTATGGCGGCTCGTTTTTTGCGGGACAAGATGACGCTTTCAGCGGTACCATGGTTATTTACATCTGTCCTTTTGATCGCGTGTTATTCCACTTTTTGTTCGGCGGTATGATAAGAAAGCGTTGTTTTTTGCCTCGTTTTTTTTTTTTTTTTACGGTGTTTACTGGAGGGGTTAACTAGTGGGCCAGTTTTATAGGTCGGGCCGTTACGGACGCGGCGATAATAAATATATGTACTTTTATTGTTTTTTTTTTATTTATTTAGATAAAGAAATGTATTTATGGGAATAATATTTTTTTTTTCTTTTCATTATTTAGGATTTTTTTTTTTTCTTTTTTCTTTTTTTTACACATTTGGAAAATTTTTTTTTTTAACTTTTTTACTTTGTCCCAGGGGGGGACATCACAGATCAATGATCTGACAGTTTGCACAGCACTCTGTCAGATCACTGATCTGACTTGCAGCGCTGCAGGCTTCACAGTGCCTGCTCTGAGCAGGCTCTGTGAAGCCACCTCCCTCCCTGCAGGACCCGGATCCGCGGCCATCTTGGATCCGGGTCTGGAGCAGGCAGGGAGGGAGGTAAGACCCTCGCAGCAACGCGATCACATCGCGTTGCTGCGGGGGGCTCAGGGAAGCCCGCAGGGAGTCCCCTCCCTGTGCAATGCTTCCCTGCACCGCCGGCACATCGTGATCATCTTTGATCGCGGTGTGCCAGGGGTTAATGTGCCGGGGGCGGTCCGTGACCGCTCCTGGCACATAGTGCCGGATGTCAGCTGCGATAGGCAGCTGACACCCGGCCGCGCTCCCCCCGTGAGCGCCGCCAATCGCGCTGGACGTACTATCCCGTCCGTGGTCATAGGGGCCCACCCCACCTCGACTGGATAGTACGTCCGATGTCAGAAAGGGGTTAATGATCTCCTACTGCTTATACACTGAACCGGGTCTCTGGAAGCCAGCATGACGGTGTATACTGCAGGGGAGGAGCTAACTTTTTTTGTCTCAACTTAGTGTCAGCCTCCTAGCGGCAGCAGCATAACACCCATGGTTCTGTGTTCCCCAATGAGTGGCTCGGAGAAAAGGATTTTACTGTGAGTACACATAAATCCCTATTTTCTGGCCACGGCCATATCGTAATAAAATGTAAAAAGAGACAAGGAAACATCGTATCTACCCCAAAATGGTATCAATAAAAACAGCAGCTCGGCACGCAAAAAATAAGCCCCGGATCTCAAAAATTAAAAGCATTACTGGTCTTGGTAATTGGCGACAAAGGCAATTTGAAGATCTCAGGGGTAGCACTGTTTTTGAGAGGAAATAAATATCCAAACCATATGAAAAGCTACATGTTATATGACATGTATAATATTACACTATAATACAATTTTTCACCTCTTTAATATTTGTAGATCTACCGTATATACTCGAGTATAAGCCGAGATTTTCAGCCCAAATTTTTGGGCTGAAAGTGCCCCTCTCGGCTTATACTCGAGTCAAGGTGGGTGGCAGGGTCGGCGGGAGAGGGCGCTGAGGCATACTTACCTGCTTCCAGCGATCCTGACGCTCCCCCTGCCGTCCCACGGACTTCTGTGCTGCAGCTCTTCCCCTCTTCAGCGGTCACGTGGGACCGCTCATTAGAGAAATGAATAGGCGGCTCCACCTCCCATAGCGGTGGAGCCGCCTATTCATTTCTCTAATCAGCGGTGCCAGTGACCGCTGATAGAGGAAGAAGCTGCAGCACCGAAGACAGCTGTACGGGGGAAGGAGCCGGACGCCGGGAGCAGGTAAGTATGTCATATTTACCTGTCCCCGTTCCAGCCGCCGGGCGCCGCTCCATCTTCCCGGCGCCGCTCCATCTTCCTGGCGTCGCTCCGCTCTGACTGTTCAGGTCAGAGGGCGCGATGACGCATATAGTGTGCGCGGCGCCCTCTGCCTGATCAGTCAGTGCAGAGAGACGCCGGGACCGGACGCTGGGAGCTGCAAGCAAGAGAGGTTAGTATGGCTTTTTTTTTTTTTTTAATGCAGCGGCAGCAGTGGCACAGATTTATGTGGCGCATCTATGGGGAAATATGAACGGTGCAGAGCACTATATGGCACAGCTATGGGGCAGTATGAACGGTGCAGAGCACTATATGGTACAGCTATGGGGCAGTATGAACGGTGCAGAGCACTATATGGCACAGCTATGGGGCAGTATGAACGGTGCAGAGCACTATATGGCACAGCTATGGGGAAGTATGAACGGTGCAGAGCACTATATGGCACAGCTATGGGGCAGTATGAACGGTGCAGAGCACTATATGGCACATCTATGGGGAAATATGAACGGTGCAGAGCACTATATGGGGCACAGCTATGGGGCAATATGAACGGTGCAGAGCACTATATGGCACAGCTATGGGGAAATATGAACGGTGCAGAGCACTATATGGCAGCTATGGGGCAGTATGAACGGTGCAGAGTACTATATGGTACAGCTATTGGGCAGTATGAACGGTGCAGAGCACTATATGGTACAGCTATGGGGCAGTATGAACGGTGCAGAGCACTATATGGCACAGCTATGGGGCAGTATGAACGGTGCAGAGAATATAGGGCACAGCTATGGGGCAGTATGAACTGTGCAGAGCACTATATGGTACAGCTATGGGGCAGTATGAACGGTGCAGAGCACTATATTGTACAGCTATGGGGCAATAATGAACATGCAGAGCACTATATGGTACAGCTATGGGGCAATAATGAACATGCAGAGCACTATAAGGCACAGCTATGGGGTAGTATGAACGGTGCAGAGCACTATATGGCACAGCTATGGGGCAGTATGAACGGTGCAGAGCACTATATGGTACAGCTATGGGGCAGTATGAACGGTGCAGAGCACTATATGGCACAGCTATGGGGCAGTATGAACGGTGCAGAGCACTATATGGTACAGCTATGGGGCAATAATGAACATGCAGAGCACTATATGGTACAGCTATGGGGCAATAATGAACATGCAGAGCACTATATGGCACAGCTATGGGGCAGTATGAACGGTGCAGAGCACTATATGGCACAGCTATGGGGTAGTATGAACGGTGCAGAGCACTATATGGCACAGCTATGGGGCAGTATGAACGGTGCAGAGCACTATATGGTACAGCTATGGGGCAGTATGAACAGTGCAGAGCACTATATAGCACAGCTATGGGGTAGTATGAACGGTGCAGAGCACTATATGGCACAGCTATGGGGCAGTATGAACGGTGCAGAGCACTATATGGCACAGCTATGGGGCAGTATGAACAGTGCAGAGCACTATATGGCACAGCTATGGGGCAGTATGAACGGTGCAGAGCACTATATGGCACAGCTATGGGGCAGTATGAACAGTGCAGAGCACTATATGGCACAGCTATGGGGCAGTATGAACGGTGCAGAGCACTATATGGCACAGCTATGGGGAAATAATGATCTATTTTTATTTTTGAAATTCACCGGTAAATGCTGCATTTCCACCCTAGGCTTATACTCAAGTCAATAAGTTTTCCCAGTTTTTTGTGGCAAAATTAGGGGGGTCGGCTTATACTCGAGTATATACGGTAATTGGCTATTCATCCTAGAGTATTTGAGAAAATGCTGATAACTACATGTAAACAAAAAAAAACGTTTTAATTTCAGGCTGTCCTCAATGCAGCTGGGACGCTGTCTCGCATTTCTCCAGACCAAGTTCTTCCTAGGCTGATAGGTGTAATAACTGACTCGCTGCAGAATCCAGCCCTGTGTCAAGTTACCAGAGAAGAGTATGCGATCATGCTGACCCCGGAAGGAGAGCTGTATGATAAATCTATTTTACATAGGTAATTATCACTTGGTGGAAGAATAGTGGTTTAACCCTCTAGTCAACCCCAGCTAATAAAGTCCTGCGGAGGGGGATAGTCTGGACTGGTCACTTTAAATATGCTTCCATTTCTGTTAGCATTATTGTATAGAGACTGCTGCCTGACCTAAGGGATAATTTGTAATGACCCGATTGGAGAGTTTGTCCTGTAGGCACAGCCTTCTGTAACGTATAATTACATATGAAATGCTGTGGCTTTGCTAGTTTGATATGTAACTTTTCTAAAGGTTTTTTTTATTTTTGTTTTGTTAGTGCTCAACAGGATAGTCTTAAAAAGGCAAATATGAAGAGAGAGAATAAAGCGTATTCTTTCAAGGAGCAAATAATTGAGCTGGAGCTGAAAGAGGTATATACTTTGTCAATTTTTTTATGCTGTGAATTTTACTACTGAATTTAGTGAGTGGAAAATATACACCATGTTACAGTATGAACAAAATTAGCAAAAGTTACCAAATCTCATCCACATGCTTCGGCATATCAATTTACGCAGCAAATTTCCACCACGGCTTTCACCCTTACCAAGGCATAGGGTGAAACCTGCAGTAAATTTGCATTAAAATTTTCAAGTGGGGTACCACAAGTCTCTGTCTTAGCCCCAGAGTTGTTCAACAGTTTTATAAATGATCTAGATAAGGGAACTTCAAGGGTACCGTCACACAGTGGCACTTTTGTCGCTACGACGGTACGATTCGTGACGTTCCAGCGATATCCATACGATATCGTTGTGTCTGACACACTACTGCGATCAGGGATCCTGCTGAGAATCGTACGTCGTAGCAGATCGTTTGGAACATTCTTTCGTCGCTGGATCTCCCGCTGTCATCGCTAGATCGGTGTGTGTGACACCGATCCAGCGATGCGTTCGCTTGTAACCAGGGTAAACATCAGGTTACTAAGCGCAGGGCCGCGCTTAGTAACCCGATGTTTACCCTGGTTACCAGGTAAATGTAAAAAAAAAAAAAAACAGTACATACTTACATTCCGGTGTCCGTCAGGTCCCTTGTCGTCTGCTTCCCGCACTCACTGACTGCCGGCCGTAAAGTGAAAGCAGAGCACAGCGGTGACGTCACCGTTGTGCTGTGCTTTCACTTTACGGCCGGCAGTCAGTGAGTGCGGGAAGCAGACGGCAAGGGACAGACACCGGAATGTAAGTATGTACTGTTTGTTTTTTTTTACGCTGGTAACCAGGGTAAACATCGGGTTACTAAGCGCGGTCCTGCGCTTAGTAACCCAATGTTTACCCTGGTTACCCGGGGACCTCGGCATCGTTGGTCGCTGGAGAGCTGTCTGTGTGACAGCTCTCCAGCGACCACACTACGACTTACCAACGATCACGGCCAGGTCGTATCGCTGGTTGTGATCTTTGGTAAATCGTATAGTGTGACGGTACCCTAAGGCAGCTAATCAAATTAGCAGATTATGCAAAGCTAACCGAGTGTCTTCGGCGTGCTCGAATAACGTGTTCGAGGCCCTGCTCCTGCATGTATCGTGGCTGTTCGACAGTTGCGAGACATGCAGGCGTGGGGACTCAAACATTTTCTTCGAGCATGCTGAATACACTCGGTTGGCACCTGAGCATGCTTGGATAACACCTTATCCGAGCACACAAACTCATCACTAATATCTAAAACTGGAGAAGACAGAAAGGATTCGGAAGGATCTAGGTAAGCTTGAGCAATTGGCTGTGACTTATAGAATGGTATTTAACAGGGAGAAATGCAAGATTCTACATCTGGGCAATAAAAATGAAAAGGAAAAATGAGAGGAATAGAACTAACCAACAGTACGTGTGGAAAAAGACTTGGGTATACTAATAGGTCACAGACAGCACATGAGTCAACAGCGTGATGCAGCAGCAAAAAAGGCAAACGCAGTTCTGGGATGTATTAAGAGAAGCACAGAGTCTAGGTCACGTGAAGTAATTATTCCACTCTACTCCTCCTTGGTCAGGCCTCATCTGGAGTACTGTGTTAATTTCTGTGCACCACATTTAAAAAAATCGGAAAACAGGACAAAGTTCAGAGAATAGCTACCAGGATGGTGCTCAAACTGCAAACTGGAACGGTTAAAGGATCTGGGAATGTTTAGCTTGCAAAAAAGAAGGCTAAGTTGAGACTTAATAGCTGTCTACAAATACAGGTCCTTCTCAAAAAATTAGCATATAGTGTTAAATTTCATTATTTACCATAATGTAATGATTACAATTAAACTTTCATATATTATAGATTCATTATCCACCAACTGAAATTTGTCAGGTCTTTTATTGTTTTAATACTGATGATTTTGGCATACAACTCCTGATAACCCAAAAAACCTGTCTCAATAAATTAGCATATTTCACCCATCCAATCAAATAAAAGTGTTTTTTAATAACAAACAAAAAATCCAACAAATAATAATGTTCAGTTATGCACTCAATACTTGGTCGGGAATCCTTTGGCAGAAATGACTGCTTCAATGCGGCGTGGCATGGAGGCAATCAGCCTGTGACACTGCTGAGATGTTATGGAGGCCCAGGATGCTTCAATAGCGGCCTTAAGCTCATCCAGAGTGTTGGGTCTTGCGTTTCTCAACTTTCTCTTCACAATATCCCACAGATTCTCTATGGGGTTCAGGTCAGGAGAGTTGGCAGGCCAATTGAGCACAGTAATACCATGGTCAGTAAACCATTTACCAGTGGTTTTGGCACTGTGAGCAGGTGCCAGGTCGTGCTGAAAAATGAAATCTTCATCTCCATAAAGCATTTCAGCCGATGGAAGCATGAAGTGCTCCAAAATCTCCTGATAGCTAGCTGCATTGACCCTGCCCTTGATGAAACACAGTGGACCAACACCAGCAGCTGACATGGCACCCCACACCATCACTGACTGTGGGTACTTGACACTGGACTTCAGGCATTTTGGCATTTCGTTCTCCCCAGTCTTCCTCCAGACTCTGGCACCTTGATTTCCGAATGACATGCAAAATTTGCTTTCATCAGAAAAAAGTACTTGGGACCACTTAGCAACAGTCCAGTGCTGCTTCTCTGTAGCCCAGGTCAGGCGCCTCTGCCGCTGTTTATGGTTCAAAAGTGGCTTTACCTGGGGAATGCGGCACCTGTAGCCCATTTCCTGCACACGCCTGTGCACGGTGGCTCTGGATGTTTCCACACCAGACTCAGTCCACTGCTTCCTCAGGTTCCCCAAGGTCTGGAATCGGTCCTTCTCCACAATCTTCCTCAGGGTCCGGTCTCCTCTTCTCGTTGTACAGCGTTTTCTGCCACATTGTTTCCTTCCAACAGACTTACCATTGAGGTGCCTTGATACAGCACTCTGGGAACAGCCTTGCTTGAGGGTGTCAATGATGGCCTTCTTGACATCTGTCAGGTCGCTAGTCTTACCCATGATGGGGGTTTTGAGTAATGAACCAGGCAGGGAGTTTATAAAAGCCTCAGGTATCTTTTGCATGTGTTTAGAGTTAATTAGTTGATTCAGAAGATTAGGGTAATAGGTCGTTTAGAGAACCTTTTCTTGATATGCTAATTTATTGAGACAGGTTTTTTGGGTTATCAGGAGTTGTATGCCAAAATCATCAGTATTAAAACAATAAAAGACCTGACAAATTTCAGTTGGTGGATAATGAATCTATAATATATGAAAGTTTAATTGTAATCATTACATTATGGTAAATAATGAAATTTAACACTATATGCTAATTTTTTGAGAAGGACCTGTATCTAAATGGATGTCAATGTAGAGGGATCATTTTTATTCTGATTTGCACATGGAAACACAAGAAGCAATGGAATGAAACTGGAAGGGAGAAGATACAGATTAAATATTAGAAAAAAAATTTTGACAGTAAGGGTAGGGTGATAATGAGTGGAAAAGGCTGCCACGAGAGGTGGTGAGTTCTCCTTCAATGGAAATCTTCAGTCAGAGGCTGGACAGCCATTGTCTGGTATGATTTAGTGAATCTTCGATGGAGCAGAGGGGGTTGGACACGATGTCCTTGGAGGTCCCTTCCAACTCTCACATTCTTTGGAAGCTGCAAAACATGCAAATGTAGGTGAAAATTTTGCAGCCTTCCAGGCTTTGTGGTATGTTTCTTGAGACATACAGTTTGTCTTCTTCCACAGTTCCATCGCTTCTCAATCTCTGCCCACAATCTGTGCACAGGCAGAATAGGAGCATAACAACAAATGTCAGGAAAAAAAGTGTATTTACTATAGGGTCATCAAATATCAAAATCATCAAAAACCTTAAAAATTATCAATTTTATTAGTTATACCGTATATACTCAAGTATAAGCCACAAAAAACTGGGAAAACTTATTGACTGGAGTATAAGCCTAGGGTGGGAAATGCAGCAGCTACTGTAAATTTCAAAAATAAAAGTAGATACCAATAAAAGTAAAATTGAGACGTCAGTAGGTTAAGTGTTTTTGAATATCCATATTGAATCAAGAGCCACATAAGATGCTCCATATAAAAATATGCCCCATACAATGCTGCATAAAAGGTTAATTATGACCCCATAAGATGCTCCATAGAATATTATGCCCCATATAATGCTGCACAAAGGTTGATGGCCCCATAAGATGCTCAATAGAATAATATGCCCCATATGCTGCTCCATAAAGGTTGATGACCCCATAAGATGCTCAATAGAATATTATGCCCCATATAATGCTGCACAAAGGTTGTTGGCCCCATAAGATGCTCCATAGAATATTATGCCCCATATAATGCTGCACAAAGGTTGATAGCCCCATAAGAAGCTCCATACAATAATATGCCCCGTATGCCTCTGCTGCGATTAAAAAAAAAAACAACAACATACTCACCTCTCGTTGCTGGGAGCTGGGTGCCGGTGTTGCCGCTGGCTCATCCCGCCGGCGCTTGCTTCCAGGTCTCTGCAGTGACTATTCAGGCACAGGGTGCGCACTAACCATGTCATGGCGCCCTCTGTCCTGAACGGCACAGCCAGAGGGCGCTGAAGACCGAGCACGGCGGTGGATCGGGGACAGGTGAATATCGCATGGCTCACCCTCCCCCGTCATACTCACCCCCTCCTGGCGCCGTCTCTCTGTATGTCCCTGCTTCTCCTATGTTCTCCGGTAGCTTGTTCCTGTGTTCAGCGGTCACATTGTACCGCTCATTAAAGTAATGAATATGCACTCCACGCCTATAGGTGTGGAGACGCGTCCATATTCATTACTTTAATGAGCGGTACCACTTGACCGCTGAACACAGGAAGAGCTGCGGACGCCAGAGACCATCGGAGAAGCAGGGAAGTGCAGAGACCGCTCCGAGAGTAGGTGAGTATGATGTTACAGCTGCCGCTCCCCCTCCCCCGCTAACCCCCTGGGACAATCACTCGAGTATAAGCCAAGAGGGGCACTTTTAGCCTAAAAAAATGGACTGAAAATCTCGGCTTATACTCGAGTATATACAGTACTTAAAAATGGAATAGAAAACCACTACAATGTTTCTGTTTCTTTTCACTTTCACCCCCATACTACTTTCCTTCTTTCAATCTCCTGCAATCCCTCCACCTAGTAAACAACTTGTCATTTCTCCCTCCATACTCCCCAGCCATCTCACCTTCTCCTCAGAACTGTTCCTCCACATACAATCCTTTTTCTCCAGACACATACTGCCACATCATGTCCTATCCTGTTCCCACCTTCTAATGCTCTGTCTGCTACTCCTCATCACTGGTGACGTATCCCCAAATCCTGGCCCTCCTCAACACATCCTCACACTCATTTCTAACCCCCTGCCACGATCCTCTAGACGTTTTCCCAACCATGATAACCTCATACCCATTCATCCAACCCCCGGTCCCCCTACCTGGAGCACTATGGAACGCACGCTCTGTCTGCAACAATCTGCCATTTATCCATGACCTCTTTATCACCAGCAAACTCTCCTTCCTTGGCATCACTGAAATCTGGCATGCACATGGGTATTACCCATGGATTTAGCAGTGCATCTTAATAATGCCTATTAAACATCAAAGAAAAATCTATATACTGGGCTGTAGCTTGCCCTCTATGATTTTTTCCAGAAGAATGATAAAGTGCCAGTGGCTTGATAAAGTGCCAGTGCTTTTACAGGTGGGTGAACCAAAATATCAGAGCAGCAAAATGTTCGCCTAAAGTCAGGTGTCTAAGCATGATTAAGTGACATTACATGATAACGCAACCAAGTATCTATGTCTTTTGCATGATAGTACAAGATAACTGGTGTTTGCTTATATCAAATGCTTCAAACAATAAAATAGTTCTATTCCATACATTGGTTGTTAACCGGAAAAAGAAGGCAGCTTAACTAAACATTGTTTTCCAGGTGAAAATAGATGAATAAAGTGTCCGTCTTGGATTAATTTCCATTTTTAAGTATCTCTAATAAAATTGATAATTTTTAAGGTTTTTGATGATTTTCTTAATAACAAATGTCTATAACAGCAGCAACAAATCAAGTGTTTCCATTTTTTTTTTAAATTTCCTTTTATGTTTGTGTACATAGTGCTGATTATTGATTGTGGATTGCATTATTCAGCCAATCTTCTTGCACTGCAAGGTCTCTTTTACGATGTGATCTTAAATGCAAATTTTTCTCCTACACCTCATTGGGGGACACAGGTCCATAGGTGTTATGCTGCTGCCACTAGGAGGGCACTAAGTGAATATAGAAAAGATAGCTCCTCCCCTGCAGTATACACTCTCCTGCTGGCTCCAAGTGAACCAGTTCTTGCTAAGTGTCTGGAGGAGGCACTTGGGTCTGCTTTCAAACCCCACCGTTTTTATTTTATTTTTTATTCTATTTTTTCCTTAATGGAGTGAATGGGGGTGACTGATCCTTTCTAGATTCCGATCTCCCCCGAACCATCAACAGGCAAGAATACGGATCGTCCCTCCCCGTACCCTTTCCTGCACCGTTGGATGCCAGCCCTGAGCTCACCTTACGGGCGATGGTTCCTTCGCGTTCTGATCTCCCCCCTCTATAGCAAGCGACCACATGGAGTAGCCCTCCATTTACCTCTCCTGGAGCCAGGTGCATAGCCGGACATAATGTTTATGGCGTCCATGCAGCCCCCCACTGCATCACCACTGTTATAGCGGATGATGGAAGGTGGCAGAGGCTCTCCACCCCCTCCCTGACTAAGGCGACGGTGGATTGAGCACTGGCCCACCGCATCTACCGTGAATACACCTGCGGGGCCGAGGTGCTGGGAGGTCCTGGTCACTGGGATAAGGGAGGTCCGCATATACCTTAAAGCCCGGGTGCGTGGGTCATGTCGGTCCGCACAAATAGCGGCCGTGGCACTGCAAGCCGCAACCGCCAGCTTAAAATTTAGCCCCCGGCTTTTCTCCCGTTTAGGCCGGAACGTTGGCTCCGCCCACCAGCAGTTGCCACCGCCCACTCTCTCTGGCGCTTCTCGTTCTGCGAGAAGCGCCTTCTCTTCCTGATCTTGGCAGCCATCTTTGGACACCCACAGGGCTGATGCTGCAGCGCTGCTCCAGCGTTTTCAATCACAGCTCCAGGGATTAGTGATTTCTGTGGACACATTGCGGACCTCCCCCGGTGACTCAAGATACAGGACCTGGGTAAGCTACAGAAACATAGCTTAACCCTTCCCCTGCTAGTAAGCGCTCTCCTCAAGGCTACACTATGTCTCAATCAAAGCCTAACAAAAGGTCTGGGAAAACCCACACTTTTTTTTTTGCTGCTTGTACCGCTTGTAAGGAATCTCTTCCCTGGGGTCACAATACTGCGTTATGCTCAGCTTGTGAACCGGTGGCTGCTCAGGAACCACCTGTTACTGATACTGAACCCAGTGAGCCTAGTCCCCCTGAGTGGGCTACCTCCCTTACCTGGTCTATGGCATCCCTGGCCAAAGCGTTAGGCTCGTTCCGAGACCCTTCCTCTAACCAGGGCACCTTTACGGATAACGCTTCCGGCAATCAGAACCCCTTGTACACTAGGGGTCGTACCTTACCAAGGAGCTCTCGCTCTACCAGGAAAAGGACTCATGCCTTGTCCCCAGCCCATCACCGGATGAGAGTTCCATTTCTCGCTCCCCCTCCCTTGGGGCTAGTAGAGAACCTGGCTCAGAGGAGGATTCTGACACGTCCCAAGATCAGGAATTTCAACACGAACAGGAGACTCTCGACTCTCTCATTGAGTCAATAAACAAGGCCCTGAAGCTAGATGAGGAACCTTTATCCAAAACGGATCACACTGTGTCCTTTAAGAGGACCAAGCAGGCTCACAGAGTGTTCACCAATCATCCCGAATTTAAGGAAATCGTTGAATCTCATAGGATTCGTCCAGATAAACGCTTCACAGGGCAAATGCCCATGCTGTCAAAATATCCCTTTGCTCCTGATCTAAGAAAAGATTGTTCACAGTCTCTTCTGATAGATCCTCCAGTATCGCACCTAGCTACTAAATCTATTTTATCCTCTTCGGAGGGCGCCTCGATTAAAGACCCCACCGATTGTCAGATCGACAATATGGCTCGTTCAGCTTTTGAAGCCTCAGCAGCCGTACGCTTCCCATCTTTTGCGGCTACGTGGGTGGCTAAGGATATGACCCTTTGGGCTAAGGTCTTGCCTTCAGCTGTTCTGGATACCAATCTTCCCCCTGAGGTAGCAGGCCTCGCTACTCAGATAGCCAGAGCTGGGGATTTTCTAGTCACCGCGTCTCTGGATGCCGCTGACTGCGCTTCTCAAGCAGCAGCAAACGCCATCACCATTCGGAGGTCTTTATGGCTCAGGGACTGGCGCGCGGATTCTGCTTCCAAAAAGTCATTGACTTCTTTACCATATCAGAGCAGTCGCCTTTTTGGCGAAATATTCGATCAATTAATTTCCGACGCCACTGGAGAGAACAGTAAATTTCTCCCACAACAGATACTCTTTTTGAACCAGCAACAGCAGGCTCGGTCCCGATTTTTTTTTTTTTTTTTCTTTTTTCGTTCCAACTCAAATTGGTCTTCTACTTTCACATCTTCTGGACCCGACCGGGCACAACGTAGGGGTAGAGGTCCCCAGACCTCTTACAAACCTTCCCCTTCATGGAGAGGCAGGCATAGGCAGTCAGGATCCAGGGGTCCAGACCGGGCAGATCTCCCCACAATGACTCCTGGTGGTATCCGGAGAACACCCTCAAAGTAGGCGGCCGCCTGCTTTCCTTCTCCGACACATGGCTCTTGGTCGTTCACGACGAATGGGTCGGTGACCTAGTGTCCTCCGGATAAAAGATAGAATTCTTCTCTCTTTCGCCAAATCGTTTTTTCCTGTCTTCTTCTCCCAGGGCAAAGGCATCAGAGTTCTTTCAAGCCATAAACTCTCCAAAAGAAGACTGGATTATTATCCCGGTCCCTCAAAGCAGCCTTCCAGGCTTTGTGGTATGTTTCTTGAGACATACAGTTTGTCTTCTTCCACAGTTCCATCGCTTCTCAATCTCTGCCCACAATCTGTGCACAGGCAGAATAGGAGCATAACAACAAATGTCAGGAAAAAAAGTGTATTTACTATAGGGTCATCAAATATCAAAATCATCAAAAACCTTAAAAATTATCAATTTTATTAGTTATACCGTATATACTCAAGTATAAGCCACAAAAAACTGGGAAAACTTATTGACTGGAGTATAAGCCTAGGGTGGGAAATGCAGCAGCTACTGTAAATTTCAAAAATAAAAGTAGATACCAATAAAAGTAAAATTGAGACGTCAGTAGGTTAAGTGTTTTTGAATATCCATATTGAATCAAGAGCCACATAAGATGCTCCATATAAAAATATGCCCCATACAATGCTGCATAAAAGGTTAATTATGACCCCATAAGATGCTCCATAGAATATTATGCCCCATATAATGCTGCACAAAGGTTGATGGCCCCATAAGATGCTCAATAGAATAATATGCCCCATATGCTGCTCCATAAAGGTTGATGACCCCATAAGATGCTCAATAGAATATTATGCCCCATATAATGCTGCACAAAGGTTGTTGGCCCCATAAGATGCTCCATAGAATATTATGCCCCATATAATGCTGCACAAAGGTTGATAGCCCCATAAGAAGCTCCATACAATAATATGCCCCGTATGCCTCTGCTGCGATTAAAAAAAAAAACAACAACATACTCACCTCTCGTTGCTGGGAGCTGGGTGCCGGTGTTGCCGCTGGCTCATCCCGCCGGCGCTTGCTTCCAGGTCTCTGCAGTGACTATTCAGGCACAGGGTGCGCACTAACCATGTCATGGCGCCCTCTGTCCTGAACGGCACAGCCAGAGGGCGCTGAAGACCGAGCACGGCGGTGGATCGGGGACAGGTGAATATCGCATGGCTCACCCTCCCCCATCATACTCACCCCCTCCTGGCGCCGTCTCTCTGTATGTCCCTGCTTCTCCTATGTTCTCCGGTAGCTTGTTCCTGTGTTCAGTGGTCACATTGTACCGCTCATTAAAGTAATGAATATGCACTCCACGCCTATAGGTGTGGAGACGCGTCCATATTCATTACTTTAATGAGCGGTACCACTTGACCGCTGAACACAGGAAGAGCTGCGGACGCCAGAGACCATCGGAGAAGCAGGGAAGTGCAGAGACCGCTCCGAGAGTAGGTGAGTATGATGTTACAGCTGCCGCTCCCCCTCCCCCGCTAACCCCCTGGGACAATCACTCGAGTATAAGCCAAGAGGGGCACTTTTAGCCTAAAAAAATGGACTGAAAATCTCGGCTTATACTCGAGTATATACAGTACTTAAAAATGGAATAGAAAACCACTACAATGTTTCTGTTTCTTTTCACTTTCACCCCCATACTACTTTCCTTCTTTCAATCTCCTGCAATCCCTCCACCTAGTAAACAACTTGTCATTTCTCCCTCCATACTCCCCAGCCATCTCACCTTCTCCTCAGAACTGTTCCTCCACATACAATCCTTTTTCTCCAGACACATACTGCCACATCATGTCCTATCCTGTTCCCACCTTCTAATGCTCTGTCTGCTACTCCTCATCACTGGTGACGTATCCCCAAATCCTGGCCCTCCTCAACACATCCTCACACTCATTTCTAACCCCCTGCCACGATCCTCTAGACGTTTTCCCAACCATGATAACCTCATACCCATTCATCCAACCCCCGGTCCCCCTACCTGGAGCACTATGGAACGCACGCTCTGTCTGCAACAATCTGCCATTTATCCATGACCTCTTTATCACCAGCAAACTCTCCTTCCTTGGCATCACTGAAATCTGGCATGCACATGGGTATTACCCATGGATTTAGCAGTGCATCTTAATAATGCCTATTAAACATCAAAGAAAAATCTATATACTGGGCTGTAGCTTGCCCTCTATGATTTTTTCCAGAAGAATGATAAAGTGCCAGTGGCTTGATAAAGTGCCAGTGCTTTTACAGGTGGGTGAACCAAAATATCAGAGCAGCAAAATGTTCGCCTAAAGTCAGGTGTCTAAGCATGATTAAGTGACATTACATGATAACGCAACCAAGTATCTATGTCTTTTGCATGATAGTACAAGATAACTGGTGTTTGCTTATATCAAATGCTTCAAACAATAAAATAGTTCTATTCCATACATTGGTTGTTAACCGGAAAAAGAAGGCAGCTTAACTAAACATTGTTTTCCAGGTGAAAATAGATGAATAAAGTGTCCGTCTTGGATTAATTTCCATTTTTAAGTATCTCTAATAAAATTGATAATTTTTAAGGTTTTTGATGATTTTCTTAATAACAAATGTCTATAACAGCAGCAACAAATCAAGTGTTTCCATTTTTTTTTTAAATTTCCTTTTATGTTTGTGTACATAGTGCTGATTATTGATTGTGGATTGCATTATTCAGCCAATCTTCTTGCACTGCAAGGTCTCTTTTACGATGTGATCTTAAATGCAAATTTTTCTCCTACACCTCATTGGGGGACACAGGTCCATAGGTGTTATGCTGCTGCCACTAGGAGGGCACTAAGTGAATATAGAAAAGATAGCTCCTCCCCTGCAGTATACACTCTCCTGCTGGCTCCAAGTGAACCAGTTCTTGCTAAGTGTCTGGAGGAGGCACTTGGGTCTGCTTTCAAACCCCACCGTTTTTATTTTATTTTTTATTCTATTTTTTCCTTAATGGAGTGAATGGGGGTGACTGATCCTTTCTAGATTCCGATCTCCCCCGAACCATCAACAGGCAAGAATACGGATCGTCCCTCCCCGTACCCTTTCCTGCACCGTTGGATGCCAGCCCTGAGCTCACCTTACGGGCGATGGTTCCTTCGCGTTCTGATCTCCCCCCTCTATAGCAAGCGACCACATGGAGTAGCCCTCCATTTACCTCTCCTGGAGCCAGGTGCATAGCCGGACATAATGTTTATGGCGTCCATGCAGCCCCCCACTGCATCACCACTGTTATAGCGGATGATGGAAGGTGGCAGAGGCTCTCCACCCCCTCCCTGACTAAGGCGACGGTGGATTGAGCACTGGCCCACCGCATCTACCGTGAATACACCTGCGGGGCCGAGGTGCTGGGAGGTCCTAGTCACTGGGATAAGGGAGGTCCGCATATACCTTAAAGCCCGGGTGCGTGGGTCATGTCGGTCCGCACAAATAGCGGCCGTGGCACTGCAAGCCGCAACCGCCAGCTTAAAATTTAGCCCCCGGCTTTTCTCCCGTTTAGGCCGGAACGTTGGCTCCGCCCACCAGCAGTTGCCACCGCCCACTCTCTCTGGCGCTTCTCGTTCTGCGAGAAGCGCCTTCTCTTCCTGATCTTGGCAGCCATCTTTGGACACCCACAGGGCTGATGCTGCAGCGCTGCTCCAGCGTTTTCAATCACAGCTCCAGGGATTAGTGATTTCTGTGGACACATTGCGGACCTCCCCCGGTGACTCAAGATACAGGACCTGGGTAAGCTACAGAAACATAGCTTAACCCTTCCCCTGCTAGTAAGCGCTCTCCTCAAGGCTACACTATGTCTCAATCAAAGCCTAACAAAAGGTCTGGGAAAACCCACACTTTTTTTTTTGCTGCTTGTACCGCTTGTAAGGAATCTCTTCCCTGGGGTCACAATACTGCGTTATGCTCAGCTTGTGAACCGGTGGCTGCTCAGGAACCACCTGTTACTGATACTGAACCCAGTGAGCCTAGTCCCCCTGAGTGGGCTACCTCCCTTACCTGGTCTATGGCATCCCTGGCCAAAGCGTTAGGCTCGTTCCGAGACCCTTCCTCTAACCAGGGCACCTTTACGGATAACGCTTCCGGCAATCAGAACCCCTTGTACACTAGGGGTCGTACCTTACCAAGGAGCTCTCGCTCTACCAGGAAAAGGACTCATGCCTTGTCCCCAGCCCATCACCGGATGAGAGTTCCATTTCTCGCTCCCCCTCCCTTGGGGCTAGTAGAGAACCTGGCTCAGAGGAGGATTCTGACACGTCCCAAGATCAGGAATTTCAACACGAACAGGAGACTCTCGACTCTCTCATTGAGTCAATAAACAAGGCCCTGAAGCTAGATGAGGAACCTTTATCCAAAACGGATCACACTGTGTCCTTTAAGAGGACCAAGCAGGCTCACAGAGTGTTCACCAATCATCCCGAATTTAAGGAAATCGTTGAATCTCATAGGATTCGTCCAGATAAACGCTTCACAGGGCAAATGCCCATGCTGTCAAAATATCCCTTTGCTCCTGATCTAAGAAAAGATTGTTCACAGTCTCTTCTGGTAGATCCTCCAGTATCGCACCTAGCTACTAAATCTATTTTATCCTCTTCGGAGGGCGCCTCGATTAAAGACCCCACCGATTGTCAGATCGACAATATGGCTCGTTCAGCTTTTGAAGCCTCAGCAGCCGTACGCTTCCCATCTTTTGCGGCTACGTGGGTGGCTAAGGATATGACCCTTTGGGCTAAGGTCTTGCCTTCAGCTGTTCTGGATACCAATCTTCCCCCTGAGGTAGCAGGCCTCGCTACTCAGATAGCCAGAGCTGGGGATTTTCTAGTCACCGCGTCTCTGGATGCCGCTGACTGCGCTTCTCAAGCAGCAGCAAACGCCATCACCATTCGGAGGTCTTTATGGCTCAGGGACTGGCGCGCGGATTCTGCTTCCAAAAAGTCATTGACTTCTTTACCATATCAGAGCAGTCGCCTTTTTGGCGAAATATTCGATCAATTAATTTCCGACGCCACTGGAGAGAACAGTAAATTTCTCCCACAACAGATACTCTTTTTGAACCAGCAACAGCAGGCTCGGTCCCGATTTTTTTTTTTTTTTTCTTTTTTCGTTCCAACTCAAATTGGTCTTCTACTTTCACATCTTCTGGACCCGACCGGGCACAACGTAGGGGTAGAGGTCCCCAGACCTCTTACAAACCTTCCCCTTCATGGAGAGGCAGGCATAGGCAGTCAGGATCCAGGGGTCCAGACCGGGCAGATCTCCCCACAATGACTCCTGGTGGTATCCGGAGAACACCCTCAAAGTAGGCGGCCGCCTGCTTTCCTTCTCCGACACATGGCTCTTGGTCGTTCACGACGAATGGGTCGGTGACCTAGTGTCCTCCGGATAAAAGATAGAATTCTTCTCTCTTTCGCCAAATCGTTTTTTCCTGTCTTCTTCTCCCAGGGCAAAGGCATCAGAGTTCTTTCAAGCCATAAACTCTCCAAAAGAAGACTGGATTATTATCCCGGTCCCTCAAAGCGAAAGGTTTCAAGGTTTATATTCAAACCTGTTCATTGTTCCAAAGAAGGATGGTACAGTACAGCCCATACTGGACCCAAAACTGCTGAACAAGTCCATCAGGGTACAACGGTTCCGAATGGAATCGCTTCGTTCTGTCATCGTCTCCATGGAAAAAGGCGAGTTCCTGGCGTCTATAGACATCCAGGACGCCTACCTCCACATTCCAATTTTCCCTTCTCACCAGAGGCTCCTTCGCTTCGCAGTTCAGGAACAACATTTCCAATTCGTTGCTTTGCCTTTCGGCCTCACTACCGCTCTCAGGGTATTTACCAAGGTCATGGCGGCCGCCGTGGCCATCTTTCACACCCGAGGCGTGGTGGTGCTACCGTATCTAGACGATATCCTCATCAAGGGCCCCTCTTTCCGCGCCTGCAAGAAGGCAGTGAACATCACAATAGATTCTCTTTTTCGCCTGGGTTGGAAGATAAACTTCAAAAAATCTTCCCCTGAACCGGCTCAGCGAATTTCCTTTCTAGGAATGATACTGGACTCGTCCCATGGGTTGGTGCTCCTTCCCCCGGAAAAGATCTCAGCCTTACAGCGGGAAGCTCAGAAGCTCTCTCAGCCTCGCACTCACTCTCTGCACTTCAGTATGAGAGTCCTCGGCAGGATGGTAGCAGCCTTGGAGGCGGTTCCATTTGTCCAATTACACCTCCGTCCCTTACACCATGCCCTCCTGGCTGTTTGGGACAGGAACCCGTTCTCCCTCGAACGTCCTTCCCCAGCGAGTCAGACAGTCTCTCAGGTGGTGGACATTAAAGTCCTCCCTGAATCAAGGGAAGTCTTTTCTTCCAGTACATTGGCTAGTTGTGACAACAGATGCCAGTCTTCTAGGCTTGGGAGCGGTGTTCTTACATCACACTGCTCAGGGCCGCTGGTCACTTCAGGAATCACGCCTTCCGATCAACATCTTAGAAATTCGGGCAATCAGGTTAGCTCTTCTACAATTCCATCCTATCCTGGCGGGTCACCCATCAGGATTCAGTCCGACAATACCACTGCAGTGGCATACATCAACCGACAGGGGGGAACCCGCAGCATGGCAGCCATGAACGAGGTAGTCTACATTCTCAGTTGGGCCGAGGAAAACCGCTCAATGATTTCTGCGGTTCACATCCCGGGAGTGGACAATTGGGAGGCAGATTTCCTCAGTCGTCAAGGCCTCGACTCCGGGGAGTGGTCTCTCCATCCAGAGATCTTCCACCAGATCTGCTGTCGTTGGGGAACTCCGGACGCGGATCTGATGGCCTCACGGCTAAATTCCAAGGTTCCCGACTTCATAGCTCGGTCCCATGGCCCAGCAGCCATCGGGGCAGATGCACTCTTACTCCCGTGGCATCATTTTCTGCTTCCGTACATATTTCCCCCGCTCCCCTTACTGCCGAGAGTCATCAGGAAGATCAGAGCAGAGGGAGTACCGGTAATCCTGATTGCGCCAGATTGGCCGCGCCGGGCTTGGTATGCGGAACTAGTTCAACTAGTCGCCGATGTTCACTGGCGATTACCGAATCGCGCAGACCTGCTATCACAGGGCCCCATTTACCACCAGAACTCCGAGGCCCTGTGTTTGACGGCATGGCTGTTGAGTCCTGGATTCTAACCCAGGCAGGTTTCTCTCCGGAAGTCATCTCTACCATGATCAGCGCTAGAAAGCCTACGTCTATGCGCATTTATCATCGCACTTAGAAAACCTTTTCCTGGTGCAACAACAGGGGACGTTCTCCTCTTAAATTTTCCATTCCTTCCATCCTCAAATTTTTATAAACTGGTTTGGACTTAGGTCTCGCCCTTAGTTCTCTCAAGGGGCAGATTTCAGCCCTGTCCGTTCTGTTCCAACGCAGGATTACCAACAGATTACAAGTGAAGACGTTCATTCAGGGAGTCTCCCATAGGGTGCCGCCCTATAAGATGCCGATGGAACCCTGCAACCTTAATCTGGTCCTCGGAGTCTTGCAAGAAGCTCCTTTCGAACCTCTACAGGAGGTTTCCCTGTCCTTTTTCATGGAAGGTTGCATTCCTGGTTGCAGTCATGTCCATTAGGCGAGTCTCGGAGCTGGCGGCTTTGTCTTGCCAATCTCCGTTCCTGAATTTTCATCAAGATAAGGTGGTTCTGAGAACATCCCCGTCCTTTTGCCAAACGTTGTCTCATCCTTTCATCTCAATCAGGAGATTGTCTTACCGTCTTTCTGTCAGGCACCAGTACATCGCATCGAGAAGGCCCTCAACACACTGAATTTAGTGAGAGCTCTCAAGAGATACGTCTCGCAGACGGCGTCCCGCAGGTCGGATGCCCTGTTTGTGCTCCCAGAAGGGCCAAGGAAGGGGTTTCCCGCTTCCAAGGCGACAATAGCCAAATGGATTTGTTCAGCTATTCAGGAGTCCTACCGCGTCAGAGGTCATACTGTCCATCAGGGATTAAGGCTCATTCCACTTGGTCAGTGGGTGCGTCTTGGGCCATCTGGCACCAAGCTTCGGCAGCACAAGTTTGCAGATCTGCAACCTGGTCCAGTCTGCATACGTTTAGAAAACATTACCATATTCATTCTCAGGTCTCGGCAGATGTGACCGTTGGCAGACAAATTTTGCAGGCGACTGTGCCGCATCTGTGACCTGTGGGTACAAGGAGCAATTACAGTTGATTGTTACCCACCTAGGGACTGCTTTAGGACGTCCCATGGTTCTGTGTCCCCCAATGAGGCGTAGGAGAAACAGGGATTTTTGTGTACTCACCGTAAAATCCTTTTCTCCAAGCCAATCATTGGGGGACACAGCACCCACCCTGTTAGCCTAACGGCCTTGGTTTTTCTGTGTTGGCTTGGTTTTGACATAGTTCATCCTGATTAAATGTTAAGCCCTTACTGCTTTGTTACCGAACTGGTTCACTTAGAGCCAGCAAGAGGGTGTATACTGCAGGGGAGGAGCTATCTTTTCTGTATTACTTAGTGTCCTGCTAGTGGCAGCAGCATAACACCCATGGTCCGGTGTCCCCCAATGATTGGCTCGGAGAAAAAGATTTTACGTTGAGTACACAAAAATCCTTGTATTATATAAAAAATTCTGATTCTTTGCAGGAGATAAAAAAGAAAAAGGGCATCAAGGAAGAGCTGCAGCTAACAAGTAAGCAAAAGGAAATGCTGCAGGCACAAATGGAAAAAGAGAGTCAGATCCGTAAGAGACTAAAGGAGGTGAGAAAATCTTCGAATATAAACTTGCGCTCTACTACAAGGCAACTGCTGGGTTTGAAGCTAAGACAAATAGGAGCAAATGCAATCTCCGCACTCTGAGCTATTGACCTTTAGTGCTGAGATTCCCAACCTTTCTCACCTTGAGGGCCTCTTTCAGTGTGAGTTGATCGTTTAAGCCATATAATAGACATAAAACAAGAAAAAAACATGGGGGCAATGGTTTCCACCATATTGGATGAACTGTGAAATAAGCTATTGTGCGTTCCATGTCTTTACGATAATAATATATGGGCACTATGGATGTTATATAGACAGGTAGATCCTGGTACACCTGGTACCATTCATAACACTGGCATAGATATGTATCAGGGCAGTGTATTGTGCCAGTTTGCATCGGAGTCTGCCCCCTCACTGTTTCTATATACACAGAATAAGAACAGGTATCAGAAATAGTGTGGGCAAACGGTGAGCCCTATCATTTCTAACTCCAGTCCAGAGAGTTAGTAGTGGGGTCCACTCAGTACAAAATTGTAGGTGAAGCTTATATGTGAAGGAGTAGCAGCCGCAGAAGTATCTCATGGCTTAAGTCGGTTGAGATGTCGGCTATCTAATGTGTATGGCCAGCTTTAAGGTACCGTCACATTTAGCGACGCTCCAGCGATATAGACAACGATCCGACCTAAACTAGATCACTGGAGCGTCGCTGTTAGGTCGCTGTAGAGACGTCAAACACAGCAACTCCAGAACGATGCAGGAGCGATCCAGTGACGTATTTATCGTTCTCGCTGGTTGTTAGCTCCGTGAAAAAACATTGCAGGCATCGTTGCTTTTGCTGTCAAACATGACGAATCACGCCGACCTGACGACCAAATAAAGTTCTGGACTTTCAGCTACGACCAGCGATGTCACAGCAGGATCCTGATTGCTGCTGCGTGTCAAACACAACGAGATCGCTATCCAGGACGCTGCAACGTCACCGATCGTTGTTGTTCTCGTTGTAAAGTTGCTCAGTGTGAAGGTACCTTTAGTCTTTTGCTCCTGGATTGAACACACTGTATCTGTGATCAGTAGATGATGTCAGAAAGATGAACTGCTCAGAATTCATAAGATAGGGATGGGCGTCATAATCTGAAGTCAGCTTTCATTTTGTAAGAAACGCTTCTTTTTTGGGAACCGCTGGATGATTTTAACCCTAACAAATCAATAAAAGGTTCACACTAGTGGGTGGCGGTCTTTTCATTTCTGTTTCATTACAGGAACAGAAAAATGGAACTCCTGCAGCGAACGGAGTCATCCTTTGACAATTATATTAGGCTATGTTCACTAGGTATTTTGTCAGCATTTTTTTCCTGCAGCAAAAAGCAGGTTTTTCTTGCGTTTTTGTCATGCTACATTTGCCTCTTGTGCATGCTGATAAAGTTTTATGTAAAAAAAAATATATATATATATATGATTCTACATATTCAGGTTGTGGCGCAAAAAAACACAGCAGAACCTGATACTGTTTTTTCACCACCCATTACTATCCATTATTATTATTATTATTATACATTTTTTATAGCGCCATTTATTCCATGGCGCTTTACATGTGAAAAAGGGGGCAAATATAGACAAATACAATAAACATGAGCCAAAAACAAGGCACTAACAGGTACAGAAGGAGGGGAGACCCTGCTTCGCAAGGGCTCACAGTTTGCAGGGGATGGGTGAGGATACACTAGGAGAGGGTAGAGCTGGTTGTGCGGCGGTTCAGTAGGTTGAGGATCACTGCAGGCTGTAGGCTTGTCGGAAGAGGTGAGTCTTCAGATTCTTTTTGAAGGTTTCGATGGTAGGTGAGAGTCTGATGTGTTGGGGTAGAGAGTTCCACAGTAGGGGGAATCACGGGAGAAGTCTTATATGCGGATGTGGGAAGAAGAGATAAGAGGGGAATAGAGAAGGAGATCTTGTGAGGAACGAAGGTTGCGTGTAGGTGAGTACCGGAAGACCATGTCACAGATGTTTGGAGGAGACTGGTTGTGGATGGCTTTGTATGTCATAAGTAAGGGTTTTGAACTGGGGTCTCTGGACGATAGGAAGCCAGTGAAGGTCTTGGCATAGGGGAGAGGCTGGGGAATAGCGGGGAGATAAGGATGTGCACTAGTGTTTTTGGAGTTTCGTGGTCAAGGAATGCACGGATTCTGGAAATATTTTTGAGCTTGAGATGGCAGGAGGAAGCAAGGGCTTGGATATGTGGCTTGAGAGAGAGGGCAGAGTCGAGGATCATCCAGAGGCATCAAGCATGCGGGACTGGGGAAAGTGAGCAGCCATTGACATTGATGGATAGGTCTGGTGGAGGGGTAGAGTGAGATGGGGGAAAGATGATGACTTCTGTTTTGTCCATGTTCAGTTTTAGAAAGCGAGAAGAAAAGAAGGCTGAGATAGCAGACAGACAGTGTGGGATTTTGGTGAGTAAGGAGGTAAAGTCAGGTCCAGATAGGTAGATCTCCGTGTCGTCGGCGTAGAGATGATACTGCAAACCGTGGGATTCTATGAGCTGTCCCAGGCCGAAGGTGTAGATGGAGAAGAGGAGGGGTCCTAGAACTGAGCCTTGATGAACACCGACAGACAAGAGATGAGGAGGTGGTGTGGGAGAGGGAGACAGTGAATGTTCGGTCTGTTAGATATGACGAGATCCAGGATAAGGCCAAGTCTGTGATGCCAAGAAATGATAGAATCTGTAGCAGGAATTAGTGGTCCACAGTGTCAAAGGCAGAAGACAGGTCCAGGAGAAGGAGGACAGAGTAGTGTCGCTTGCTCTTGGCGGTTAGTAGGTTATTGATGACTTTAGTTGGGGCAGTTTCAGTTGAGTGATGGGGTCAGAAGCTAGATTGTAATTGGTCAAAGAGGGAGCAGGAGGAGAGGAGGGAGGACAGTTCAAGATGGACATGCTCTTCCAGTAGTTTTGAGGCATAAGGGAGAAGAGATATGGGCGATAGCTAGACACAGAGGATGGGTCAAGGGAGGGCTTTTTTAGGATGGGTGTTATCTTGGCATGTTTGAAGGATGAGGGAAAGACACCAGTTGTGAGTGAGAGGTTGAAGAGGTGTGTTAGGGTTGGGATGAAGACTGTGGTGAGTTTAGGGATGAGGTGGGACGGGAGCGGATCATTCGTGCAAGTGTTGAGGTGTGATCTTGACAGGAGGGTGGAGAGCTGATCTTCTGTCATGGTGGAGAAGTTAGTTTTGGAGGAACAGGGTTGAGCAGCTAAGAGGGGCATTGGGCACTGTGGGCCAAAGCTTTCTCTGATCGTATCGATCTTCTGCTTAAAGAAAAGTCTTCAGTAGAAATGAGAGAGGAGGGAGGAGGTGCAGGGGACGGAGTAGCGAATTGAAAATGTTGAAAAGCTCTTTAGGGTTTGAAACAGGGAGGATATAAGAGATGAGAAGTAAGTTTGTTTTGCGGCAGTGAGCATGGACTTGAAGCTGGCGAGGGACTGCTTGTATGCGATGAAGTGCTCAGCAGAGTGGGATGTCCTCCAAGCCCGTCTCAGTTCTTTGGTCAGGCTGGTCAGCCAGGGTTGTCTGTTGATTGTATGAGTTTTACTATGCATGAGGGGGGCGGCCGAATCGAGTGTCGCTGTTATTGTGGTGTTATAAAAAGTGGCAGCAGCATCTGTGTCATGAAAGTAAGCTATGTCTGTAAGAGGGAGAAAAGAACTCAGAGAGTGATTGTAAATTGAGGTGTTTGAGATTTCTGCGAGGGTGAGTGAGTTTGTGGAGTGGGGATTGTGCACTAGGAGAGGAGAGAGAAGCGAATGTCAGTAGGTTGTGGTCAGACGGGGAGGGGTGAGTTAGTGATATTAGTAAGGGAACAGAAGCGGGTAAAGATAAGGTCTAGTGTGTGACCATCTTTGTGAGTGGCTGCAGAAGACCATTGAGTGAGACCGAAGGAGGCAGTGAGTGATAAAAGTTTAGAGGCAGCTGAGGTGGAAGTGTCAATGGGGATATTGAAGTCACCCATGATGATAGTGGGAATGTCAGCAGAGAGGAAATGAAGTAGCCAGATGGTGACGTGGTCGAGAAAGGTGGAGATGGCTAGTTCTGGTGGGCGGTAGATGACAGCCAGCTGGAGGTTGGAGGGGCAATAGATGCGGACGGAGTGCACCTCAAACGAGGGAAGAGTAGTGGAGGGTGGTAGCTGCATTGGAGTAAAGGAGCAGGTGTTGGACAGGAGCAAGCAAACTCCACCATGTTTGGTGCTGAGGCGAGAGGTGTGAGAGAGGTGGAATCTGCCATAGGAAAGCGCAGCTGGAGAGGCTGAGTCAGAAGGGGTGAGCCAGGTTTCAGTGATGCTGAAGAAGGAGAGTTTGTTGGTGAAGAGGAGGTTATGGATAAATGGTAGTTTGTTGCAGACGGAGCGTGCGTTCCATAGTGCTCCAGGTAGGGGGAGTGGGGGCTGGATGAATGGGTATGAGGTTATGATGCTTGGGAAAACGTGTAGAGGATCGTGTTAGAAATGAGTGGGGATGTGTTGAGGGGGCCGGGATTTGGGGATACATCACCAGCAATGAGGAGTAGCAGAGAGAGCGTTAGAAGGTGAGAACAGGATTGGACATGATGTGGCCCTGTGTTTCTGGAGAAAAAGGATTGTATGTGGAGGAACAGCTATGAGGAGGAGGTGAGATTGCTGGGGAGGATGGAGGGTGAAATTACTAGTTCCTTACTAGGTGGGGGATTACAGGAGGTAGGGAAAAATAGAGTAGTATAGATGTGAAAGAGAAAAGAAACCAAAACATTGTAGTGGTTTGATATTCCGCTACCTTACAGTCAAATTCCAGTCCAATTCAAGTCTAATTCAAAGTATTGTAATTAGAAATCTGTAATTTGAAAGATGGAATTTGAAAGATACATGGATCAAACTAAAGTCTGGATCAGACCCATGGCTTAAAATATATCTCTGACCTTTCCCTGCGCCTGCGCACTGCAGTACTTTGTTCTGCCCTCAACAGGGCAGACAAAGTACGCCTGCGCCAGAGCCGCAGCGTGAAGACAAGAGGACGACATCGTAAGAAGATGGGAGGTCCCGCCCCGCGACGTCCATCGGACTGGACCGCAGCCGGACCACCCCTGGGTGAGTATAATCTATCCTCTTTTTCTCATCTTTCAGAATACATCAGGGGCTTATCTACAGCATTCCAGAATGGTGTAGATAAGCCCCTGATGCCGGTGGGCTCAGCTCACCTTCGATTTTGGGGGTGACAGGTTCCCTTTAAAAGCCACCTTTGACCAAGCAGCCCAGATGACTAGTCAGACAGGAGGGTCCCCTATGGCTTCTTTCCTCCCACTACCAGTGACTGACAGGTCTCTCTCTATACACTTACTCATAGACCTGTCACTCATGGGGAGTGGGTGGGGAGAAGCCACTGGGGACTGGATTTTCCGACTAGTCACTCACACTGCTTGGTCCCTCGCGGCTTTAAAATTGTGTCCTTTGCAATGTGGCAGCGATTAAGGGAAAAACATACCTGGGTGAGATCATACAGCCAGTGCCTGATGCATTCTGCCCGTGGATTTGGCAGCACGTATCAGCTGTCAGGATCCCTTTAAATTCTCCTTGGTGGCAGGATAGATACCGTAACTATTCTTGTTTTTTCTCTTAGTTGGACATGGAGCTGGAAAACACTATTAGACTTGTGGACTGTATCATACAGCAGCGCTCTACTGGTCTTTCTCAGCATATCCCTGCACTGACCAGCAGCTTATTGCCGTTACTCAAGTCCCCGCTGTCTGCCTCGCGGATCCATGCTCTCTTTGTCCAGTTAGCCGGCAGCGTCATGCCAGCACATTTAAGAACATTTGGTAAATATCTTTCTTTTAATAAAATCTGGAACAGAGAATGCCCTTGTCATGAGGTTTCCTTTACATCTCCCAGAACTGGCAGTGATATCTGGCTTCTTTGTGCATAGGAAAATTGCTTGCCCACATTACTCTGCGCTTGTTGAAACCAGAATGTAATTTGGATCCCGCCTGGTGCCAGGAAGACTTGCCTGTAGCCGTGAAGAGAGCAGTAAACCTCCTGCACACGTACACCGTACCCAAGCGAAAGGATGACCCAGGTGACTAAAGCTTTGTTTTTTTCAATTGCTGTACCTTAAAAATGCTCCAGTGTTGGCAGTGGCCTATGTTTGCTTTGGAGGCTCCCCCACTGGCTGCTGTATGTCCGCAGTTTCTCTGGATCGGTGCACATTGAGATTGTGTGACCAAGTATATGCAATGTAGGGATCAGCGTGATATTTATTTCATGTGGATTTAAAGAAAACTGTATTAGGCCAAATCAGACTTTTTATCATGAGGGACCAAACAATGCATCGCAGTAAAAGTGAAAAGAAAACAGAAGGAACCATTTCTAGTAAGGGTCTCCAGAACCACTTTTGCATGCTTTAAATCTTTTATGGCTATTACAACTGAGCAAAAAGATTTGCAGGGCCCTGTATTACTTATTTTACTCACTTATATAGCGCCATTAATTCCTCAGTGCTTTTACAGACATTATCATCACTGTCCCCATTGGACCTCACAATATAAATTCCCTATCGGTATGTCTTTGGAGTGTGGGAGGAAACCGGAGAACCCGGAGGAAACCCACGCAATCACCGGCAGAACATACAAACTCCTTACTTAGCAGCCACATTGGTTTTACATGACTGCCGAACCAGAGCCATTCTCTTACCTGCCGTTCTCTCCAGCGTCCATCTTCAGAACAGCAACAAACACGGCATACTGGGAGTAAAAAAATAAATAAGTACCAAATCCTTTGGAAGAATTGATAACACCTAGTCATATTCACATTGGATGTCACCAATATATAAATAATCTTTCTTATTCTGGAAGTATAGTGATATTTCCTCCATGCACACTTATTAGACCTTCTGCTTTATGGACTAATATATTTGTGTCATTCAAATGGATTCTTCTCTTTTCAGAAAGATTTGTGCTGTTAGAAAATGTTACAACTTTTTTGTTTTTTTTTATTTTTTCGTTGATTTTTTTTAAATTGTTCATAGTTGTCATAGGCAGAAGTACAACTAATGGTAACACAGAATCTTTATTTCACAAGTGGTGATTTCACAGTAGTCACAGGTCACCTCCTCCCCTTCCCTGCCCAGGTCACAGAGCATACCTAGAAGAATCCCACTGCTGTCACTAAACATCTCCAAATTATTGTTTTCTGTGTCTATATGACTGCTGTAAAGCATGTTTCTTTTTCTACCACTCAGACAAGAAATCCACCCCATAAGCACAAAGAAAAAATAAAATATTCTGAAAATAAAATGGCTTAGAAGAAAAAAAAAGATAACTTTCTGATTTTAATGAGTAATAAAAATCTATAGGTAATACATTCCATTTAGGAACCTGCACAGCAAGTTTGTGAGTGTCTAGAAACTTGTATATAATCTTTATAGTGTGGAAACTTCTGAAGTGGATACTTTGCCATACACCAAAGACTGAATGAATCTACTTGATCTACCCACCGGACAACTACTCTGGATCTTTCATCATACGGACACACGCTGAACTTGTGTAACAGATATGGTGAGGGCAATTAAAGGGAACCTGTCAGGTCCCCCATGCCCTCCAACCCAGCAGCATTCACCTATGTATGATTAAACTCCCTTCCTAACCAGCCCTATATAACATAATTCAGATTAATGCTTCAAAAAACATGGGGGACCTGACAAGTTCCCTTCAAGTTCCTATCGCTCACCTTAGTTTAATAGTTGTAGCTTGTTCTGTTCAGCAACCTTAATTTTATAATTTAATCTATGATGCCGCCATAATTTTCCTACCAGGTGCTTTTTAAAATTTCAAGTATTTGCGACAATGTAATCAGGTTACTGCTTTTCATCATTTGTCTTTGGTGTATGGTATTGTGTTTCTCAGGCAGTTGTATTTCTTATACAAATAGTGCAGAGATTCTTGACATTCCGATTTCTTTCCATCCGTCCCATCCTCCATGTCAGTGAGACAGAGTGGGGAATAATCTTTGTCAGGGATAATGTTACGGTGCTTTGCGCATTGCTTCTGTTCCCTGCTCATGCTGGGCCCTGTGTATGAAGCTGTGGGAGAGGTTAAAGGTACCGTCACATTTAGCGACGCTGCAGCGATCTAGACAACGATGCCGATCGCTGCAGCGTCGCTGTGTGGTCGCTGGAGAGCTGTCACACAGACAGCTCTCCAGCGACCAACGATGCCGAGGTCCCCGGGTAACTAGGGTAAACATCGGGTTACTAAGCGCAGGGCCGCGCTTAGTAACCCGATGTTTACCCTGGTTAGCAGTGTAAATGTAAAAAAACCAAACACTACATACTTACATTCCGGTGTCTGTTGCGTCCCCCGGCGTTCTGCTTCCCTGCACTGTGTAGGCGCCAGCCGTAAAGCAGAGCGGTGACGTCACCGCTGTGCTTTCTTTATCGCCTCTCATTGGGGGACACAGGAACCATGGGTGTATGCTGCTGCCACTAGGAGGCTGACACTATGCAAATAAAAAAGTTAGCTCCTCCTCTGCAGTGTACACCCCACCGACTGGCATTAAACTCTTCAGTTTAGCTTAGTGTCAGTAGGAGGTGGACACGGGTCTTTCATTAGACCCTTATCTACCTCAATGTGCGTCGTTTCTTTTTCAGGTTTTCGGAGGGGATACAGGGTGAACAGTCACACCTGTAGTCCCACAAAGCGGACTATGAGTACGGCGTGTACTGCCACCCCGTATCCTCATAGATGCCTCTCCAGGACCAAGATCCTAGCACACAAGCGTGCTCAGAAGTCCGGTCCTGGCTCCGTCCCCCACCCACTCGCCTTCCAGAGCCTGTCGGTCGGAGGAGACGAGGACGTCCATCAGCTCCAAGGACGTCTAATATCTTCCATGTTTTTAAGGTTGGTAGACGGCGTGGGATATTTGGTGAGTATTTGGGGGGCCTCTGGATTCCCTTCTTCCTGCTATTTTTTTGCGGCGAGGCGCCTTACAGGCAGCCGCACTGCTATTTCTGCGGCCGCACTGCTATCCCTGCGGCCGCACCCTTTCTGTACTAGAAATTAGGGACAATTACCGGGGCCCATCTTTTGCGCGCCTGCTCTTATGTCCGGCCGCGCTGCCTTCCCACGGTGGCTCTGCACCTCTAATCGGTGCCGCAGACCCTTTCCTCTGCGGCGCGGCCCCACTACAGGCAGCCGCTCTGTTTTTATCTCCACGGCGGTACCTTTTTAAGTTTGCCGCGGTCCCTCCTTTACAGCGGCCACGGTCGTCTCCTGCGGCGGCCGGCTTTTAATGTAGGCCCCGGCTCTTCCCGGGGCCTACTTCCGGCGCCGACACCGGTGCTCCTCTGTTCATGCGGCGGCTGCCGCGCCTGTCAGACGGGACGCCCGCACCTTTTCCTCGGCGCCGGCACCCATTTCAGCGGTCACCGGCTGCTAATTTAGGCCCCGGCTTCCCCCGGGGCCTACTTCCGGTGACGCGCTCCGCCACTTCCGGTATCATCGGGCGACAAACTCTGCCCTGCATTCCCCACCCACCGGCGCCATCTCGGCTGGCTCCGCCCCTTCCTCCACGCCGCTGCTGGACGCTCCGGACACGAGTTTTCTTCATCGTGCCACGCACCTGCGCCGGGGGAACTTCGCAGAGCGCTCTTTCTGGGAACACAGCACGCCATCTGCGCTGGGGATCCACAGCATCTTCCTCCAGGCCTGCAGCTCCTGGTATCCGGGGTTTTTCGTCTGCCGTGAGTAGCTCTGCACTGCAGACTGACACCCTCCTCTGCCCCACTGTCCCCTAACCTGCTGGCATTTTCTTCAGGGACCTCTTCAAAATGTCTAACTCTAAAGGGGGCCGCTCTCGTCCTCCGACTTCTTCATCTTCTGCCTTAGTCACGTACTTTGCATGTTCGTCCTGTAACAGCAAACTTCCCTCAGGTCAGTCCTCCCCGCTGTGTCAGTCCTGCAGCAACCCGATTGTTCCCACCACCCAGGATCCCCCGGCTGTTCCGCCCGAGAGTGATCCCCCCCATCCCAGGCTGGGCCGCCTCTCTGTCACAATCGGTGGCCGATTTAACACGGGTATCTCAAACCCTAGTGTCCGCGCTGGATCGGTTACCCCTGCAGACCCCTGCAGTGGCCAGCGGGTCGCAGGAACCGCCGCCCGAGCCCTCCTTGATAAGCCACAAAAGGTCCAGACAGGAACGTCGGTCTGAGTCCTCTTCGCGCTCCATCTCGCCGCTTGGCCCTCCCCCGCGGTTGGTGTCCCACCGATCCTCCTCCCCTGAGTCAGGCGAGGCATTATCTGATGCGCCCTCGGAGTTTATTTCGCAGCTGGATCCTAACCAAATCGCCACCATGAGTGAGACAGTACAGAACCTCATTGGGGCAATAAACCAAACCTGTGGCATCAAGGATCCATCTACGGAACCCGCAGATCAGGCGGTTTCGTTTAGACGGACCAAACCACCTTCTAAATTTTTCGCTCCTCATCCTGAATTCGAGGAAATCTTGTCCAGAGAGAGAGAGAGAACCCCACTAGGCGTTTTCAGAGGGGAAAACGCCTGGGTGTGCTATATCCTTTTCCTCCAGAACTTGCCGCCAATTGGACGGTCTCTCCCTCGGTGGATCCACCTGTGTCCAGGCTGTCCTCCAACACAGTGCTTCCTCTGTCCGGCGGAGCATCTCTGAAGGATTCTAACGATAGAGTTATAGAATCCTTCGCGAAATCTGCTTTTGAAGCGGCTTCAGCGGCTCTATGTCCAGCTTTTGCGTCCACTTGGGCTTCAAAATCCATTTCAAAATGGGCCAAGGATCTTCGGCGAGGTATCCTGGACGGGGTGCCTCCCGCACAATTAGCGGAACTTGCCAACCAGATTTCCCACGCTGGTGAATACCTGGTTTCCGCCTCCCTGGATGTCGCGTCTTGTGCGGCTCAAGCTTCCAGCAATGCCGTTGCCATCCGCCGGACCGTTTGGCTCAAGGCCTGGCAGGCGGACTTGATCCTCCAAAAAGTCCCTCACTAGTCTGCCCTTCCGGGGCTCTCGCCTCTTTGGTTCCCAGCTGGACCAAATAATTAAGGACGCCACCGGGGGTACAAGTTCTCTTCTCCCCCAGGCTAAGCCTCGTCACCCTCCTCCTAGACGACAGTTTCGTTCTTTTCGGCCTTTTCGTCGCTTCGCTGCGTCAAACTCCTTTTCCCAGCAGCAACAGAGGCCACAGGCACGTCAAGAGAAGAAGGCGGTGTCCTTTAGGCCCACTCCGTCCTGGCGTCCTCGTTTCTCCCAGGGTAGATCCTCCAGGCCCAGGACTGGAAGATCCACCTCGGCATGACTCTCGGCAAGACTCCAGCCCAACTCCCAGATTGGGCGGCCGTCTTCTCCTTTTCAGGGACGTCTGGATTTCCGCAGTAGAGGATGCATGGGTCAGGGAAGTTGTATCCTCGGGATACAAAATAGAGTTCGCTTCCCGACCTCGGGATCGTTTCTTCCAATCCCGTCCTCCAAGAGACCCCGCTCTAGTTCCGGGCTTCTTCTCAGCCATCACTTCTCTGCTCAAATCCGGGGTAATCGTTCCCGTCCCAGAAAAAGAACGCTTCACGGGTTTCTACTCGAATCTTGTTGTGGTACCGAAAAAAGACGGCAAAGTTCGCCCCATTCTGGACCTCAAATTGCTGACCAGGAGAGTTCGCCTGAGACACTTCAGGATGGAATCCCTTCGTTCAGTAATTGCTTCCATGGAGGCTGAGGAGATTCTATGCTCAATAGATATCCAAGACGCCTACCTCCATGTCCCGATATTTCCCGGACATCACCGTTTCCTGTGCTTCGTAGTGCAACGAGATCATTTTCAGTTCGTCGCCCTGCCATTCGGTCTCGCAACCGCGCCAAGAGTGTTCACGAAGATCATGGCGGCGCTGATGGCCATCTTGAGAGTCAGAGGCTTGGTCCTATTTCCATATCTCGACGACATCCTCATCAAGGCTCCGTCCTTCGCTCAGGCCCACGAAAGCCTGTCCATTGTTCTCGACACCTTAGCCCGTTTCGGGTGGCTGGTAAACCGGAAGAAGTCCTGCCTTATTCCTTCTCAGCGCATCATCTTTCTGGGCATGCTTTTCGACACTCGTCAGAGCAGAGTCTTCCTTCCCAAAGACAAGAGATCCACTCTTTGTCGGGACATACGCTTGCTCCAGGGTCCTCGACCTCCCTCCCTCCGTTCGGCCATGAAGGTTCTGGGGAGGATGGTAGCTACATTGGAAGCGATTCCCTTCGCCCAATTCCATTCGCGACCCCTTCAGCAAGCCATTCTGTCTCAGTGGGACAGGTTGGTCTTCTCCCTGGATCGACCGATCAGACTCTCCTTTCGGGTCAGGCGGTCTCTCAACTGGTGGCTGACGTCACCTCTCATCTCCCAGGGCAGGTCCTTCCTTCCGGTTCACTGGCAGGTGGTGACAACGGACGCCAGCCTGATCGGCTGGGGTGTGGTTTTTCGCCACCTGACGGTTCAGGGCCGTTGGTCGCCGCAGGAGTCATCTCTGCCAATCAACGTCCTCAAAATTCGGGCCATCTTTCTGTCCCTCCGCCACTGGGAAAGGATCCTCAGGGGCCTTCCAGTCCGTATCCAGACGGACAACGCCACGGCTGTGGCATATGTCAACCATCAGGGGGGGACTCGGAGCTCCTTGGCCCTTGCCGAGGTATCCAAGATCCTCCTTTGGGCAGAGGCAACGGTTCCGGTGATATCCGCGGTGCATATCCCCGGCGTGGAAAACTGGGCCGCCGACTTCCTCAGCCGCGAGGGCCTCGCGGCAGGGGAATGGTCCTTGCATCCGGAGGTCTTCCATCAGATTTGTCTTTGATGGGGAACTCCGGATGTGGATCTCACAGCGTCTCGAGTCAACAGGAAGGTTCCGCAGTTCGTCTCCAGGTCCCGCGATCCTCTCGCAGTGGGCGTCGATGCTCTGGCCATTCTTTGGTCACAGTTCGAGCTGCCCTACCTGTTCCCACCCCTTCCATTACTTCCCAAACTGTTGAAGAAGATCAAAGCGGAAGGGGTGCCGGTCATCCTGATCGCCCCGGATTGGCCCTGGAGAGCTTGGTTCGCGGAGCTCGTCAACCTTCTCGCGGACGCTCCCTGGCGCCTTCCAGACAGGCCCGATCTGCTGTCCCAGGGTCCGATCTGCCACCCGAATTCTCGGTCACTCAGTTTAACGGCGTGGCTGTTGAGACCGCGGTTCTAAGAGCGTCCGGCCTTTCGGACCGGGTGATTCACACCATGATTCAGGCTCGGAAGCCTTCGTCTTCCAGGATCTACTACCGCACCTGGAAGGCCTACTTCCGTTGGTGCGAGTCCAACCGCGTTTCGCCTATGGTTTTTTCCCTGCCTTCTCTTTTGGCCTTCCTTCAGGCAGGACTGGATTCGGGCCTGGCTCTTAGTTCCCTAAAGGGTCAGGTCTCTGCGCTTTCCATCCTCCTTCAGAAGACCTTGGCCTCTCGGCCACAGGTTAAGACCTTCTTTCAGGGGGTAGCCCACGCCGTCCCGCCGTACAGGGCCCCTGTGGAGGCATGGGACCTAAACCTAGTACTGGACGTTCTGAAGGTTTCTCCCTTTGAACCTCTTAGGGAGATTCCTCTATCAGTTTTATCATGGAAGGTGGCCTTTCTTGTGGCCATCACGTCCATTCGCCGCGTTTCCGAGCTGGCGGCCCTGTCTTGCCGTCCTCCGTTTTTGGTCATTCACCAGGACAAGGTGGTCTTCCGGCCCCCACCTTCTTTTCTTCCTAAGGTAGTTTCCACCTTCCACCTCAACGAGGACATCGTTCTACCTTCCTTTTGTCCAGCTCCGACTCATCCTCTGGAGCGATCGTTGAACAAGCTGGACCTTGTCAGGGCTGTGAGGATCTATCTGGACAGAACGTCCACTTTCCGGAAGACGGATTCCTTTTTCGTCATTCCTGATGGCACGCGCAGAGGCCAGCCGGCTTCTAAAGCGACTATTGCTCGATGGATCAGAATGGCAATTTTGGAGGCTTACCGGGTCAAGAACAGAGTGCCCCCTCCTGGGATTAAGGCTCACTCTACCCGGGCAGTCGGCGCCTCCTGGGCGGTGCACCACAGGGCTTCCGCCCTACAGCTTTGCAAAGCGGCAACTTGGTCTTCCATCCACACGTTCGCCAAATTTTACAAGGTCCATACCTACGCATCGGCGGACGCCAGCCTAGGCAGAAGGATCTTGCAGGCGGCAGTGGTGAGTCCTCTGACCTGATGGAAGTCTTTTTCCCGCCCGTGGGACTGCTTTGGGACGTCCCATGGTTCCTGTGTCCCCCAATGAGAGGCGATAAAGAAAACAGGATTTTTGGTTGCTTACCGTAAAATCTGTTTCTTGAAGCCTCCATTGGGGGACACAGCTCCCTCCCATTGTTTTTGTTATATGTTCTCTGACTGTTTTCACGTTTACAGTTCTCAAGTTTGTGGTTATGGTTTTTCAACCTTGTTCTTTCTCCTACTGCTTTCTCACTAACTGAAGAGTTTAATGCCAGTCGGTGGGGTGTACACTGCAGAGGAGGAGCTAACTTTTTTATTTGCATAGTGTCAGCCTCCTAGTGGCAGCAGCATACACCCATGGTTCCTGTGTCCCCCAATGGAGGCTTCAAGAAACAGATTTTACGGTAAGCAACCAAAAATCCTGTTTTACGGCCACCCGGCGCTCAGTCAGTGCAGGGAAGCAGAACGCCGGGGGACAGACACCGGAATGTAAGTATGTACTGTTTTTTTTTTTTTTTACATTTACACTGGTAACCAGGGTAAACATCGGGTTACTAAGCGCGGCCCTGCGCTTAGTAACCCGATGTTTACCCTGGTTACCAGTGAAGACCGCTGAATCGGCGTCACACACGCCGATTCAGTGATGTCTGCGGGAGATCCAGCGACTAAATAAAGTTCTGGCCTTTCTGCTCCGACCAACGATGTCACAGCTTGATCCAGATCGCTGCTGCGTGTCAAACACAACGATATCGCTATCCAGGACACTGCAACGTCACGGATCGCTAGCGATATCGTTGTTAGGTTGTTCAGTGTGAAGGTAGGCAGAGATACAGGTCTGTGCTCACTGCTTGCTTGCAGCCCAGCACATGAATGATGGGAAATGTAGTAAGAAGTCAGCACAGAGGTCTGAAGAGGAAGTGATCTCTATGACAACAGAGCTAGTTCCAGGGCCCGTGAATTAAAGCTCAAAGGCCTAAAACAACATGAAACCTGGCAGAACAAGTACATGGAGATGTTTAGAGGTATTATCTTTAAGATTTTATGGCATCACTAGTAACTCAGTCGGGGTAGTGGACAACATCTTTAAACGTCTTTATTTCCTCCAGATATAAAACAACAAAACCTACAAGAAACAAAATGAGCAAAATAACCTGCTTTATCTAGATAAATAAAAAGCAAGTACATTTAAATAACTCAGGGTTCTTAGTAATACTGTTTTTGATTGGGACGGTCCTCTGCTTTCTAATATTAAAAACTTTACCATGTATCAAAGTTGAACTAAGTGTGTGAATAAGGGCAGACAAACGGACCGGGTCCCAACCAGTGGACATCAGTCGGGAAGCCTTTAAGTGTAATTTCCAGCTCAGGAAAGGGAGGCCACACCCCGGCTTGCACAAAATGCAAAAATACAAAGAAAAACACAAAAACTGAGCTTGGATTAAGTTGGTATACATGCAGCAGCACATAAACGCATGTTCACATCTGCCATCTTTGGATCATCTTCAGGGGAATGGGTTTTGACCCTAGATTCCTTCTCTGCATTAGGATTTTATATTGGGTGAAGGCGGCAAAGATTAGAATGCATGGTAATTTATCTGAAATATTCTCATTGGCTTGGAGGACATAGTAAGGTTGTCCTTTGTCACCCCTGTTTGTTCTGCCAATTGAACCATTAGTATGTCTTGTTAGGAGTCATCCTGGTTTGAAGAACTTCAGCTA